>NC_052056.1:73751240-74014837 GCF_903992535.2 Arvicola amphibius | reverse complement strand
CTCTTGACAACCCTCAGGTGGCTCCTTAAATTAAGACATATGCTTCCCTGCTCGCATATCCACCCTTCCTGTATCCCAAGCATCCCATTCCTCAGAGCTCCCCCCATTCTCCCCTTCACACTTTTCTCTCCCCATCTTCCCTTGGCTCAGTCTCGCCCAACCCTCAGGTTCCCAATTTTGCCTGGCAATCGTGTCTACTTCCAATATCCAGGATGATTACTTTATCATTTTTAGGGAGTTCACCTTCTTATTATCTTCTCAAGGATCCCAAATTATAGGCTCAATATCCTTTAATTATGGCTAGAAACCGATTATGAGTGAGTACATCCCATGTTCATCTTTTTGGGTCTGGGTTACCTCACTCAGAATAGTGTTTTCTATTTCCATCCATTTGCCTGCAAAATTCAAGATGTCATTGTTTTTTACCGCTGAGTAGTATTCTAGCATGTATATATTCCACAGTTTCTTCATCCATTTTTCCACTGAAGGGCATCTAGGTTGTTTCCAGAATCTGGCTATTACAAATAATGCTGCTATGAACATAGATGAGCATATGCTTTTGTTGTATGATTGGGCATCTTTTGGGTAGATTCCCAATAGTGGAATTGCTGGGTTATGGGGTAGGTTGATCCCGAATTTCCTGAGAAACCGCCACACTGCTTTCCAAAGTGGTAGCACAAGTGTGCATTCCCACCAGCAATGGATAAGTGTACCCCTTACCCCACAACCTCTCCAGCAAAGGTTATTATTGGTGTTTTGGATTTTAGCCAATCTGACAGGTGTAAGATTGTATCTCAGCGTTGTTTTGATTTGCATTTCCCTGATAGCTAGGGAGGTTGAGCATGACCTTAAGTGTCCTTTGGCCATTTGAACTTCTTCTGTTGAGAATTCTCTGTTCAGTTCAGCACCCCATTTTTTAATTGGGTTAATTGGCATTTTACCGTCTAATCTCTTGAGTTTCTTATATATTTCAGAGATCAGACCTTTGTCAGTTGCAGGGTTGGTGAAGATCTTTTCCCAGTCAGTAGGCTGCCTTTGTGTCTTAGTGACAATGTCCTTTGCTTTACAGAAGCTGCTCAACTTCAGGAGGTCCCATTTATTCAATGTTGCCCTTAATGTCTGTGCAGCTGGGGTTATGCGCAGGAAACGGTTCCCTGTGCCCATTTGTTGTAGAGTACTTCCCAATTTCTCCTCTATCAAGCTCAATGTGTTCAGATTAATATTGAGGTCTTTAATCCATTTGGATTTGAGTTTTGTGCATGGTGATAGATATGGATCTGCTTTCATTCTTCTACAGGTTGACATCCAGTTATGCCAGCACCATTTGTTGAAGATGCCCTCTTTCTTCCATTGTGTACATTTAGCTCCTTTATCAAAAATCAGGTGTTCGTAGGTTTGTGGTTTAAGATCCGGGTCTTCTATACGATTCCATTGGTCAACTTCTCTGTTTTTATGCCAATACCAAGCTGTTTTCAATACTGTAGCTCTGTAATAGAGTTTGAAGTCAGGGATGGTAATGCCTCCAGAAGTACCTTTATTGTATAAGATTTTTTTTGGGTATCCTGGGTTTCTTGTTTTACTATATAAAGTTGATTATTGTCCTCTCAATCTCTGTGAAGAATTTTAATGGGACCTTGATTGGGATTGCATTGAATCTATAGATTGCTTTTGGTAGAATTGCCATTTTTACTATGTTGATCCTCCCAATCCACGAGCAGGGGAGATCCTGCCATTTTCTGGTATCCTCTTCAATTTCTTTCTTCAAAGACTTAAAGTTCTTGTCAAATAAATCCTTCACTTTCTTGGTTAGAGATACTCCCAGATATCTTATGCTATTTGTGGCTATTGTGAAAGGTGATACTTCTCTGATTTCCCTCTCTGCTTACTTATCCTTTGTGTATAGGAGGGCAACTGATTTTTTGGAGTTGATCTTGTAACCTGCCACGTTACTGAAGGAGTTTATCAGCTGTAGGAGTTCTTTGGTGGAGTTTTTGGGGTCGCTCATGTACACTATCATATCATCTGCAAATAATGAAAGTTTAACTTCTTCCTTTCCAATTCAAATCCCCTTGATTCCCTTATGTTGTCTTATTGCTATTTTAGAACTTCAAGCACTATATTGAAGAGATAAGGAGAGAGTAGACAGCCTTGTCGTGTTCCTGAATTTAGTGTCATAGCCTTGAGTTTCTCTCCATTTAATTTGATGTTAGCTGTCGGCTTGCTGTAAATAGCTTTTATTATATTTAGGAATGACCCTTGTATCCCTAATCTCTCCAAGACCTTTATCATAAAAGGGTGCTGAATTTTGTCAAATGCTTTTTCAGCATCTAATGAGATGACCATATGGTTTTTTTTTTCCTTCAGTTTATTTATATGATGGATTACATTGATAGATTTTCGTATGTTGAACCAGCCCTGCATCTCTGGGATGAAGCCTACTTGATCGTAATGGATAATTTTTCTAATGTGTTCTTGGATTCGGTTTGCCAGTATTTTATTGAGAATTTTTGCATCAATGCTCATGAGTGAGATTGGCCTGTAATTCTCTTTCTTGGTTGAGTCTTTGTGTGGTTTAGGTATCAGGGTAACTGTAGCTTCATAGAAGGAATTTGGCAGTGACTCTGGTGTTTCTATATTATGAAATACCTTAAGGAGTATAGGTATTAGGTCTTCTTGGAAGTTCTGGTAGAATTCCGCATTGAAACCATCTGGTCCTGGGCTCTTTTTGGTAGGGAGGTTTCTGATAACAGTTTCTAATTCTTCGCGATTAACAGGATGATTTAGAGCATTTACCTGGTCCTGGTTTAACTTTGGTATATGGTATTTATCTAAAAAAGTGTCCGTTTCTTTTACATTTTCCAATTTTGTGGCATACAGGCTTTTGTAGTAAGATCTAATGATTCTCTGAATTTCCTCTGTGTCTGTGGTTATGTCCCCCTTTTCATATCTGATCTTATTAATTTGTGTGTTCTCCCTCTGCCGTTTGATTAGTTTGGTTAAGGGTTTGTCAATCTTGTTGATTTTCTCCAAGAACCAGCTTCTTGTTTCATTGATTCTTTGGATTGTTTTCTGTGTTTCTATTTTATTGATTTCTGCCCTCAGTTTGATTATTTCCAGTCTTCCATTTCTCCTAGGTGAGTCTGCTTGTTTTTTTTCCAGAGCTTTAAGGTGTGCTGTTAAGTCACCAATGAGTGCTTTCTTAGTGCTATGAACTTTCCTCTTAGCACTGCTTTCATTGTGTCCCATAAGTTTGAGTATGTTGTGTCTTTGTTTTCATTAAATTCAAGAAAGACTTTAATTTCTTTCTTTATTTCTTCCATGACCCAAGTGTGGTTCAGTAGTTGACTGTACAGTTTCCAGGAGTTTGCGGGCTTTCTGGCGGTAGCATTGTTGTTGAATTCTAATTTTAATCCATGGTGATCCAATAAGACACAGGTGGTTACTAATATTTTTTTGTAACTGTGGAAGTTTGCTTTGTTACCAAGTATATGGTCAATTTTCGAAAAGGTTCCATGAGCCGCAGAGAAGAAGGTATATTCTTTCCTATTTGGGTGGAATGTTCTATAGATGTCTGTTAAGTCCATTTGGTTCTTTACCTCCATTAAGTCTTTCAATTCTCTGTTAGGTTTCTGTCTGATTGACCTGTCCATTGGTGAGAGAGGAGTGTTGAAGTCTCCAACTATTAGTGTGTGTGGTTTGATGGCTGCCTTGAGTTCTAGAAGTGTTTCTTTTACATAAGTGGGAGCTTTTATATTAGGGGCATAGATATTCAGGATTGAGACTTCATTCTGATGGATTTTTCCTGTTATGAGTATAAAGTGTCCCTTTCCATCTCTTCTGATGGATTTTAGTTTGAAGTCAACTTTGTTGGAAATTAGTATGTCCACACCCGCTTGTTTCTTACGTCCATTTGCTTGATAAACCTTTTCCCAACCCTTTACTCTGAGTAGGTGTCTGTCTTTGTGGTTGAGGTGTGTTTCTTGTAAACAGCAAAATGTTGGATCCTGTTTTCGTAACCAGTCTCTTAGCCTGTGCCTTTTTATAGGTGAATTGAGTCCATTGATATTAAGTGATATTAATGACCAGTGGTTGTTAACTTCGGTCACTTTTTGTAGTAGAGTTTGTGTGTTTCCCTTCTTCTAGTAGTGCTGGTGATGGGTCGCTAGATGCCTGAGTTATTGTGGGCGTTGTTGGACTCTTTGGTTTGTGATTTTCCTTCTGTTACTTTCTGCAAGGCTGGATTTGTGGCTACGTATTGTTTAAATCTGTTTTGTCCTGGAATATCTTGTTTTCTCCATCAATGGTGAATGCAAGCTTTGCTGGGTATAGTAGTCTAGGCTTGCATCCATGTTCCCTTAGTGTCTGTAGCACATCTATCCAAGCTCTTCTGGCTTTCATGGTTTCCATTGAGAAATCAGGTGTAATTCTGATAGGTTTCCCTTTATATGTTACTTGACCTTTTTCCTTTGCAGCTCTTAATATCTGTTCATTATTCTGTATGTTTTGTATTTTGATTATTATATGGCGTGGGGATGCTTTCTTTTGATCCAGTCTATTTGGTGTTCTGTAGGCTTCTTGTACCTTCATAGGAACATCCTTCTTTAGGTTGGGGAAGTTTTCTTCTATAATTTTGTTGAATATGTTTTCTGGGCCTTTGAGTTGTAATTCTTCTCCTTCTTCTACCCCAATTATTCTTAGGTTTGGTCTTTTCATGGTATCCCAGATTTCCTGAATGTTTTGTGTTAAGAATTTGTTAGATTTGTTTAGTTCTTTAATGTGTGAATTGATTTCCTCAATAGTATCTTCAGAGTCCGAGATTCTTTCTTCCATCTCTTGTATTCGGTTGGAAATACTTGTCTCTGAAGTTTCTGTTCGTTTACTCAGAGTTTCCATTTCCAGTCGTCCCTCAGATTGTGTTTTCTTCAATACCTCCATTTCATTTATCAGGTCTTGTACTGTTTCCCTTACCTGTTTGATTGCTTTTTCTTGTTTTTCTTGTTTTTCTTGGGTATCTTTGAGAGATTTATTTCATCTACCTTTTTGTTTGTCATCTCCATTTCTTTATGGCAGTTTTTTACCTCCTGTTTAAGGTCCTCTATTATTTTCATAAAGTACTGTTTAAGGTCGGTTTTTTCTATATCTTCTGGGGTAGGGTGTTCAATTCTTATTGTTTCGGGATGTCTGGATTGTGGTGATGTCATGTTGCCTTTCATGTTGTTGGAGGAGCTCCTGCATTGGTGCCTGCTCATCTCTTCCTTCAAAAGGAGCCCGGAGGCGCTTGGTGTCCTAGACCAATCTTTGCTGTAACTGAAACTGGTTGGATCTCCCCAGTGCCAGAGGAGGACCTATTCCTTGCGTCACAATCTGAAGAAGCCCGCACTCCCTTGCCGGAATCCTCAGACCTGCCTGGAGGCCAGTGTCTGACCCCTTTGGGTGGATGGCCTTAGAACAGGAGCAGGACACCTGAGAACACTAGGGAAGGCTTGGGAGAGGCAGGGATGTGGGAAACAGAGACAAGCCTGCAGAGGGAGCTGGGGGGAGGGGCTCTGTGCTCTCTTCCAGGGCAGGTTGCCCCAGGGTCCGCATTCACTCACCAGTTCAGATGGAATGTCAGTGCACAGGATCAGGGACTCCAGGCAGCCCAGGGTTGCTGCCCGGACAAAAGGGCCAAGGTGGGGGCAGGGCGGGATAGAATAACACACAGCGAATCTGGCAGCACAATCTGAAGGAGCCCGCACCCCTCTGCAGGAATCCTCAGACCTGCCTGGAGGCCAGAGTCTGACCCCTTTTCTTTTCTCCTTTTTTTGCTTCTTCATATATTCTGCATATTATCACTCTATTAGATATATAAAAAGAAGCAATTCTCTCCCACTCTGTTGTCTTCCTCTCCATTTGGTTAATTCCTCAACTATACTTAAGTGTTTCAAACTTTTAAGGTCCCACTTTTCAGTTCTTAATCTGAATTCTTGGGCAAATAGAATCCTACTCAGGAATTCCTTTCTTATGCACAAATATATTATAGGATATTGCCTATGTTTTCTTTTACCAGTTTTAATGTTTCAGGTTTCACACTCAGGCTTTTGATCAATTTAAAATTATTTTGTGTTCAATATGATACATAATGAATAAGTGTCTAATTTCATTCTTCTGCATGTAGACATCCAATTTCCCAACACCATTTGTGGAAACTTCTGTCTTTTCTACACTGCATACTTTTGGCATCTTCAGCACATATCAGATGGCTGTGGTGTTCATGATTTCAATGAGTTGGCTTCAAGATTTTTAATTGATTTAAGATTGTTTTGAATTTAGGACTGCAATGTGTAGTCTTTTCTAGGTCATGGTATGTTTACTCTAGACTTACTCTATGACTTTCATCATGAACAAATGTTGAATTTTATCAAAGTCTCTATATTCATATATTAAAATAATCATGTGATTTTTGCTTTTAGGTGTAATTATGTGATTTATTGCATTCATTAATTTGGGAATGTTGATACATTCCCACATTTTCCAAAATATAGAAAGAATAACCTAAATGTAGTGAGGTGCTGCGGGCAGGCCAACAGGCTCCGGCAGGGCTAGCTTTGCACCCGAAATAACATCACACAAATTGTATTCTTTTAAATACTGCCTGGCCCATTATTTTCAGCCTCTTACTCACATCTTGATTAACCCATATCTAATAATCTGTGTAGCACCATGAAGTGGTGCCTTACCGTTTAGTTTCTAGCATACGTCCAACTTGGGCTGGAGCTTCATCGCATCTGGCTTCTCTCTGAGGAGAGGCACGGTGGTCTGCCTAACTTAAGAGAGGCGTGGCATCTGACTGAGCCATCTACCTCACTTCCTTCTTCCTGTTCTGTCTACTCCACCCACCTAAGGGCCGGTCTATCAGATGGGCCAGGCAGTTTCTTTATTAATTATCCAATGAAATCATCAGATAGATAGAAGACACACCTACATCATTTCCCCTTTTTCTGTTTAAACAAAAAAGAAAAGCTTTCACTTTAACATAGTAAAATTACATATAACAAAACAGTTATCATGTAAGAATTACAGTTACAATATTTATATCTACTTTATCTTTTATCATAACTAAGGAAAACTATAACTATCTATTTATTCTTCAACTCCATCAAAGACTCCAGAAGGATATAATATTACCTAGGTGAACAAGAAGTAAGCTACTTCCAAAACTCTAGAAATCACAGAGACATCTTGCTACCTGGACAGTCACCCAAAGTTCTTTTGTACCTTTGGGGCATCCATCTTCAGCCTTCAGGTCCATAGTTTCCAGCAGACATTTCCACGAAGCAGGAAATTTTGAAGGCAGTTCAGTCACTTTCTGCTGTGTCCTGCAGAATGTCTCACAGACTCTTTCATGAATCAGGAACCCCGAAAGATCATCTCACTTTTAGGCAACTTCAGCAGTCCTCTCTCTGAGGGTTCTTTGTGTCCAGTTTATGCCAATAGTCCAGGCAAGAGCAGTTTCTTGTCAAAATGGCTATCAAACTCCATAAGTAGCCTCTTCGATGCCCATCTTCCTCTTGAAGTAGCTGGTGCTGCCAGAGGCAGACGTGTCTCATTGTCATGAAAAATCCTAAGTTATTAAAACATTAAATGCCATATTTTGCAGTCTTTGAAAGGTATGAAGAATGTCTAACTGAAATATATCTATATATCTAGAAAATCTAACTAACATGACTACAAGCTTTACTATTATCGACAATTATCCATTAACAACCTATATTTCCTAATTATACATTACATTTTTAAAAGAACTACACAATCACAATACCTTAATCAAGATCAGAAATACATATAACAAGATTGACCTTAATATCATTAACCAAGATTCACAACAATCCAACTTATTTATATCTATATCATCTCCCCCTTTAAATGTAAAGAACATTTATAAACAATATTTGGGAACATGGGCGCAGTTATTTCTCTCCAAACTGCTTCCTGCTGAATGGGGGTGCTGTTAGTCAGATCTTTCATGGTGTAACGTGTGCCAGTTTCATCTCAGTCATTAGTTGGGTAAAGTAATTTTCTGAAGGTGTTCACGGCAACCTTTCAGGAGGGCGTGGTCTATCATACCATATTGGGATAGATGCAATCCATAGGGTCTCATTTTCTGTAAAAATAAAAGAAGAATCTCTTTTCCAAAGTATCATATCCTTAGATCCAACTTCTGAAGTCAAGGTATTTTCAAGATATCTTTCTTGGATTAGTTCAGCAGCATTTGTAAACAAATATCTTTTAGCAGCTGTTGCTCCTTCCTCAGCATTCAAACAATTCAAAAAGAGCATAATAGCATACAGTATCAAGATTCTCTGTGTATTTTCCATCTTTGTGCGGCTTTATTTTAACCTCTATTTCGTTTATTTTTACTTTTATTTTTTGAGACAGGTTCTCTGTATATCTTTGTCCTGGAATAACTCTCTAGACCAGGCTGTCCTTGAACTCTCAGAAATCCGTCTGTCTCTGCCTCCCCAGTGCTGGGATTAAAGGTGTGTGCTACAACACCTTGAACTCACAGAGATCTTTCCGTCTCTGCCTCCCAGGCATTCGGATTAAAGGTGTGTCCTGCCACACCTTGAAGTCACAGAGGTCAATCTACCTCTGCCTCCCAAGTGTTGGGATTAAAGGTGTAAACCACCACAACAAACTACTTCCTTTTTCTTTCTTTCTTTCTCTTTTTTTTTTAACTGTAAGAACTTTAACTTTTAGCCTGCATGTATTTTTAACTCACTGCAAACCATTTAGAGGTTTTCTTTGTCTTTGAATCTCTCTTTACTGTATATCTCTCTTTTTCTGACCACACGGGTCTTTAATTTACCAAGCAATATAGGTAGGATTAAAGCCATGACTTTGGTGGCTGGATCCAGCCCATTCCTTAGCTTTCCAGCCTCTGGCAGAGGTACTGGCTGTAGCCATGTTTATCACAACTCTGTGGCGTTTCAAGGTCCCTGCCAGCAAGCAAACTGCAACAGTGTTAAACAACACTCAAAAGCTCCATAGTCAGGACCGCCTGCTTGAAAGAGAGTTTGCCATGGCAGGACGGACCAGAACGCCAGCATTTTAAAACAGCACAACTTTTTTCCTGCTGTGGCTGAAAACCGAAAAGCACACGTTCAGCTTTTCATCAACACTGTTTAAGTGTTTCATGGCAGGACCTCTTAAAAGGGCTGCAGGGTTTTGCAGCTAAAGCTGAGTCAGGAAGCCTCTCTTAGATGAGAGCACTTGCTCTAGCAAGCAAAGCCAAACCCGATAAATTGCTGCTACCAAGAAAACATGCTTTACTCTATTCTTTCCCAAGCTTTCTCAGGCTTTCTGTGGATTCAGTTATCCACGTTGTGCGCCATTCTGTAGTGAGGTGCTGCGGGCAGGCCTGTTTCTCATCCCACCCGGCTCCAGCAGGGCTAGCTTTGCACCCGAAATAACATCACACAAATTGTATTCTTTTAAATACTGCCTGGCCCATTATTTTCAGCCTCTTACTCACATCTTGATTAACCCATATCTAATAATCTGTGTAGCACCATGAAGTGGTGCCTTACCGTTTAGTTTCTAGCATACGTCCAACTTGGGCTGGAGCTTCATCGCATCTGGCTTCTCTCTGAGGAGAGGCACGGTGGTCTGCCTAACTTAAGAGAGGCGTGGCATCTGACTGAGCCATCTACCTCACTTCCTTCTTCCTGTTCTGTCTACTCCACCCACCTAAGGGCCGGTCTATCAGATGGGCCAGGCAGTTTCTTTATTAATTATCCAATGAAATCATCAGATAGATAGAAGACACACCTACATCACCTAAAGAAAAAAGATATCACCCAAATTAACACAATTAGTACTGTACTGGAGAGCATCACAAAATATAACATTGCAATTGAATATAGTATAAGAAAATATTTGAATAACCTATTGGCTGTTAAGTTAAAAATTTATAAAAGAAATAGTTAAATTTCTAGGTGCTTGCTATGTACCAAAAGTTAAACTAACAATCCACAAAAATTTAAAGAGACCCATAACAAATGAGGAAATTCAAATAGCAATAAAATCCTC
This sequence comes from Arvicola amphibius, assembly GCF_903992535.2. Lineage (NCBI taxonomy): Eukaryota > Metazoa > Chordata > Mammalia > Rodentia > Cricetidae > Arvicola > Arvicola amphibius. The sequence continues at coordinate 74,004,766 of NC_052056.1, read as the reverse complement.
CCAACCAAAACACAAGTCCAGGATCAGAAGGTGTGCAGAAATATACTACTGAATTTTATTGAAGACTCTGTTGTCTGTTGTTTCTGTCCTGCCCTGTTCTCACAATCGTTAAGTCCCAAAGAAATTACACATAGGTCTATATTAACTATAAACTGATTGGCCCATTAACTCAGGCTTCTTATTAACTCTTATAACTTATATTAGCCCATTATTCTTATCTATGTTCAGCAGCGTAGTCACATCTTGTTTCTTCTATGTCTGGGCAGGATTGCAGAGGGAGCTTCCCTCTTGCCAGAATTCTCCTGTTCTCATTGACCCGCCTCTACTTCCTGTCTGGTTGTCTCACCTATACTTCCTGCCTGTCTACTGGTTAATCAGCATTTATTTAAAACATAATTGACAGAATATAGACAATTGTCCCGCACCAGATCCCCAGTCAAATACTTCTAAAATTATTCAAAAAAATAGAAAGAAGCACTTCAAAACACCTCGTATAATGTTGGCATTACTCTACTACCAAAAGAAGGTAAGGCCAACAAAAGAAAACAACAGGCCAACAACTTGCTAAATATATATTTTATAATATTCAATAAATACATGTAAAATATATATATGAGTATATACCAAAAATATTAACCACAAGAAACAAAACAAGTTTTAAATAAAAATGTAGATAAATATCATAGCCTCTCACCATCATTTCATATCAGTGTCTTATGGAAACAAGAAAATTCCTAAGCCAATTACGTTCTTCTAGAATGGTCTTACATAAAGACATTAGGATAAAATGGCCAGAATATGTGCTCTATATGATAAATGTTTCAGCCTAAGATAATAGTACTGATTTTCAAGATGCAATGTGATTTTTTATACATGTGAACATTGTATATGAATGGATACAGGATAATTAGTCAATTTATATCTGAAATATTTTACTTCTTTGGCAAGAGTACATTCAATTCTTTTGATATTTATGAAACATTATGTATAACTATGTTTGTTCAAATGCAGAGCATACCAGAACCTCTTCTGGCTAATGGGAACAGTACTTCAGTAAGTAGTGTGGAGGGAATGTCTCTTAAACACTTAAATCATATTCTATTCTAATTCAGTAGAGGAGTTGAACAGTCCCATAATTTCTTCTTTATTTTTATGTTGTTGACTAAACATACTCTTCCTAAAGGAGAGTATTAATCCACATTTCAATAAGCTGTGAATACTAGTTCCCCATACTTCTACTTACAACAACATTTGATAACCACTGTTGTTTTTATAATGACTGTTCTACCTGAGGTGAAGAAGTACTTTGCTGTGCTAAAATTGAATGTTCTTAAAACATTTTAAGACTTTGAGATTGCTATGTTTTCCTAATAGTAGACACTGGTCCCATGTTAATATTAGTCACTTAAATGAACAAAGTCCAAATTTAGACATGTTGCAAATATTCAATATACACAAGCTTTTAATAATGAAAAGAAGAAAGCAAAAACACTTGAGCAAAGCAATTCATTTATGTTAATTTTGTAGAAACAATGCATCAATAAATCATATCCATATTACAGTACACTCAAGTATAACTCAGGCTGCTAATGCATAGCAATTCATTTTCTAATACCTGTCATTAAAATTGTTGAGTGTAGTGATGTGAATTAAACATGTTAATGAATTGCAATATAGGTATGATATGTGTGTGGCACACTTTATATTTTCCAGTACACAACGGTGCTCTATGACATTCTGCAGGAGAAAAGAAAATGGAGCAGTGAGTAAAATATCAAGTTTTTATGAGAGAGAATGTCCCAAAGACTCTTGTCATAGACCCCAGGACCTCCTTATTCCTCAGGCTGTAAATAATGGGGTTGAGCATGGGCGTGAGCATAGTGTAGAAGACAGCCAGAATCTTATCCTCCGTGGGAGAACAGAGACTTCTAGGTTGAAGATAAATATAGGCAAAAGGTGCATAGTAAAATGTCACCACAGTTAAGTGAGTTGAACACGTGGTGAAGGCCTTTTTCCTTCCCTCTTTTGAGTGCATATGGAAGACAGCAAAAAGGACCCGGCCATAGGAAGCTGTGATGCCAAGGAAAGGAAATAGGAGAAACACAAAGGTGCTCACAAATACTATGTACTCATAAACCCAAGTGTCCATACAGGCCAGGGGCAACATGGCTGGGACATCACAGAAGAAATGGTCAATGGACCTAGAATGGCAGTAAGGAATGTGAAAGGCATAGATCGTATGTGCTAAAGAGTTAATGGAGCCAAGTGCCCAGGACCCTATAATCATCTTCAGACACGTCATTTTGCTCATGCGAATGGGATAATGAAGAGGGTGGCAGATGGCAACAAAACGGTCATAGGCCATGGAAGCCAGGAGCAAGCCCTCAGAACCTGCCATGGTCATAAAGAAAAATGCTTGAGCTCCACAGCCCAGGAAGGTGATGCTCTTCTGGCCAGAGAGGAAGTTGAATGCCATCTTGGGAACAATGGCAGAGACATCTATCAGGTCCATGAGAGAGAGCTGACTGAGGAGAAAGTACATGGGTGTATGGAGCCTGGGATCCACACGAATAAGGTGGATCATAGTTGAGTTTCCAAGCAAGGCCACTGAGAATATGGAAACGATGAGTAGCAAAAGCAATAATCCAACTTGGTTTTGTGGAAACAACCCTAGCAAAATGAAATCACTTGAGCTCTGATTCCATTTCTCCGTTAAAATGTATTGCTTTATCTTTCTTGAAAGGGAAACCTAAAAGTAAAATATACTTATCAGATGAACTAAAACAAGAGAATAAAGATCTGGCTTGTAATGAATGCTTGCACTCAGTTGTTCTTCCTGGAGTACTCTCCTTCTGTTCAACTTATTTTGAAATATGAGCTGAATGTTTCTGCTGCCTTGTCTCTGGCCACATTCTCAATACAGAGATACACGTATGGTCAATTTAAAATCAAACATGAGTAAGATAGCTCACACATTTTATCATAGATAACTTCATGCAAGACCATTACTCAAGACCATCACCTACCTTACAAAGCTAAGACAGCCTCTATGTTCTGCATCACTTGCTTCCTGGCACTGTTCCCCTAAATGGTCATACTGCAGTCAGATCCCAATGACCTGGTCCTTGATGTTCTGCCTCTCAAATAAATCTTTGCCTTTGCTGAAAATAACCTCCACTCACAATTCACTGTTGTGGAATAAACAGGTGTTATGTGTGCTGAGATCCATACTAAACATAGATGCTATCTGTATATACTTACATCCATAAGGGATTCTTTGGTCTTTCTAAATTTTACATTTATAAACTGAATATACACAATTACAGTGTTTTGTTTATGGAACAAAACATAATAAATGTCACATATTACAAAGAATGTGTTTTGTTAAATTTTAAAATTGTGAATGATATACAAATATGTCCAAATTGTATGAATGTTGCTTATATGCATTGTTTTTTCCTATAATGCTGAAATTCTGTTTGTTTGTTTGTTTTACTCCACTGGCAGGAATAAGAAGCCTTTAAAAACCTATTCATTTGGGAAGAAATGTGTAGTAGCAAATGCTAGACTTTCTGCTTACCAATATTTCAAATATTGTTAAGCTTTTATTCATTTATTTATGTGCACTTATGGAGCATATGCATGCCATGGTACTTATATGAGAGATAGAATATTATTGGCAGAGTCAATTTCCTTCCTCCATCCTGAATATTAAACTCAGATCATCAGATTGGAGGCAAGTGTCATCACTTGCTGAGCCTTCTCAGCAGCCCAAATAGCAAAGTAATGACTTTTTCTTATTTAATAATTGTCTGTTTCATATGTATTTTAATTGAACTCATTAGACTTATTTATCTGAGGAAAATAAAACAAAAGTATTATTTGTATCTAGAATAAATGATTTTAAACAATAATAAAATTAATAATTGCTTGTTGCATAAATATGTGTATAATTATATATTCCTAAATATATAAATACAACATTGTCAGCTTATATAATGGTACACATATGTATATGTTCACAATAATGAACTTTTAGTATTGAATAACAAATTGAATTTGCAAGGGAGCATGAAAAATAAATGGTAGAGCCTGGATAAAGGAAATGAAAAACATGAATCTAGTATAACTATATTATAATCTGAAATACAAAAATATTATCTAAAAAATAAAATGAATTATTGTTTCCACCAGGATAATTATTCCTACTTTTTTATGGTCAGTCCTCTGTGTACAGCTTGCCTCAGTAATAGTGTCTCCTATTGCTGTTCAGTGTCACCTGATTCTACTCTGCGCACTAGCAAGCATTCTAAATCCATAAGTATGATTTATTATCTCTCCAACATACATGTTCTTTCTTCTCTCACCTGTTCTCAGTATGAAAGTATATGCTTTATATGTGTATATCATTATATGTGGGACAAATACTGAAAACAATGCCTCAAAAGGTTACTGGCCTGAGTCCTAATGTTGGATAACTATTAATTTTCAACACTAAAGACCAGCAAATGGTACTTTGCAAAAATTATTCTTATTTGGTAATAGATCACTTAGCATTCTATTTGTCTGTGGTGTGCACAAAGACAATATAAAATAGTTTGTAACAGAAATGCACTTTTATAATTATCTGATAAGGAGATACAACTAGGAATGCATATGAAAGAATGGAGCAGGTGTACAGAACTACTTGGCACACAGTAAACTTGATAACAGAAAAATTTTGTGCTTTATTATCACCTTTCAAATATAAATGCTTAGAAACTGATTGATAAACATGAAGTATAAATAAAAAACATAATCACCAACTTTACTGTATACCTTCAAAACACCTTCAATGTTCCTATTGGCCTATGAGCCCTTTTCATTAAGCCATGAAATATCATGTAACCTGTAGCACAAATTAAGAAAGTGATGCTAATAATAGACAAACAAGCTAAATGTATGACCTGATTTTACATAATAAGTCATCATATGAGAAAAATATATACAGAGAAAAAGAGACAGATGAACTGTAGCCTGCCCCCAAGCCACTATGTGTAGTCTCCATGTAAGCATGTCTCTGTGAAGTCAACTTCTCTAACTGATGAACTAGAAAAAGGCCTGGGAGGGAAAGTCAGTGAGGACAGAAACAATGAGAATATTGGTTGTGAAGGGAAGGTGCCAGGGCAATTGTATAAAAGGGAAAGTACTTGGATTCTGATCTGAATAAGATGGAAGACCAGGGAGAGTGATGTGCTCTTAGGTACATTCCACACCATATCCAGGATGTTCTTATTCAGAAGGGAGCTGTGATGCAGACCACACAGAGAATATTAATTAAATGAAAGAAGAACATCTGGTGAGTGATCTGGATATGAGAAAGGAGACACGGGTCCCAAAACACCACTGGCACATGGACTGGTTACAGCAATGGGCTGCCTACCTGAACATAGGATCCTGAGTGATGATTCACTAATATTTACTCCCTGGAACAGCACTTAGCTATAGCAAGCTCTCATCCTGTGTGCCTGTTAAAAATGAAAAGAACATCACTCTTAGAAAGGATAGATTACAACTGCTCATACTGACAGAGCTGGTAGCATAATTTTTAAAAATCAGCCTTCTGCATTATAACTTGTAAATAAAAGGAACCTTATACAGGTACTTTCTTTTACAGCCTCGAATGAATATTTAACTGCAGAGGAAAAAACACTCCATAGGTCCTCTCAGGAGGTGTTTCTGATAGCCATCTTTGAACATGGAGTCTGCACTACATGTCACACAATTGTTTGCGATAAAAGGAATGTACATGTATATGCTCATAGGTCATTTCTCTCTGGCTCATAAACATGCTTTGGGAACAGTTACATTAGAAATTATTTGCTCCCAATGTTTATAAACTGTCATGTTAACAGGTAATTTTAGAAAAACAGCTATTTTCAGGAGGCCAGATACTTGGAACTTAAGGTTTAATATCTAAAGCATTAAGTCAGAGCCAATGATCTCTACGTTGATAACCAGACAATTTCAGTATTTGGTGTGGGCTTAATTTAATACAGAGTCATGGAAAGGATTGTATTTTTATAATGCTTTAATTTTAAATCTTCCAGTGGCTGCAAGGCAGATGTAATGTTAGTGTCTCCCTTGATCATTCCAAAAGCCATGAAACACAGAGTTATTTAAAGCTCTGTAATGGAGATTCATATTATACAGGAGTGCTACAATTTCAGTATGCTAGAATAATTTTTCCAAAGTCACAGGTGCGTAATCACTACAGGGATGCACAGTCAGAAAGAAATCTACAGAGCACATGATCAAACAGGTAATTGAATATCTGAGTTGCTTCTTAATCTTAAAAACTCTATGTGACTCTTGAGAACATGTACCTCAATGAGCAGTCTGTACTCTGCATATATTAGGTCCTGTAGAAGTGTCCATATCTTTCCTCTAGTCAACATCTTAGCCTTTCAGAAAAGTCAAGACCAGAAAAACTCAGTCTCTTAGTTATGGTCACAACCTTCAAAAACAGTACATTGTAGAATTCAAGAATGTTTATATCAATTCTCTTACTTAGAATTTTAAAGTAACATGGAAATCATATACCTAGAATCTCTCCTAGTTATTCTAACACAAACCAACTATGTTTGATTGTGTTTTCTGGATGTAGTTTATCCAATTATCTTATACTTATGCTTGTATTTGTGGGAAAATGTACCTTTACAAAAAAGCAGTTCCCTGCAGACAGTCTCTGTGCATTTTGAGAAGTCTTCACTTTCCCTGTTTGTTCAAATACCCTGCCAAGTACCCCACAAGATCATCTCACTGTGTAGCAATCTCAACTGAAGGATGAAAATCTGATTTTTATACAACAGCCCCTTCTTCCACTACAATAACAGTTAAGAAACTTTCAAGAATTATCTATTAGTCATATATTCTTGATGAAACCAAGAGAAGATCGTTAATCCTTCTGAAATTCAAGTTCATTGCTCAGATGAAGCATCATTTCTTACTAATTATTTTTAAATAAAACACAAGAGACATTTTAGATTCATTTCCCACAGACTATATTAGTGAAAAGCAGAATGACAATGCTGTCTTTTATAAGCACAACCTTGCATCACCAAGACTCAGATGTTTCTCTCTTTCCTCTAATTGATCCCTTGTCTCTAAATCTACAGAGACAAACAAAACCTTGGCCATTTCTCCTGACTTGACTGCTCTGAGGTAGCTCAGTTATAAACTTAGAGAAATAAATACTTGATAATTGCCACTCCTACAATTACAAAATGCCTGAAAATAAGGAGGGTAACTGCATTATTTCAGAACTGGAATTCCAAAATATAGACTGAATTATTCCAGATTATGACTTGAAACTTGTGAAGGATGTTAGTCAATATGTATTAATGTACCTAATTTATAAAATCTGGGCTCCAGAGAGGTACACATATACTGAGACATTGACCTAGGCAGAAATTCTACTTTAGTCACAGGTTGATGCAGAGGTCTTGTGGTAAAGTGAATATTGAGAGTCAGAGTCATCCAGGATGACCAACCCACCACTGATTAGAAAAACAAATTGATCAGACTTCAGAACATGAACAATTGTGACCTAATCTTTAAATTTTCTACAATTTGAGGGATTTTCCAGGAGCAAGCAGGGAAGTTGCATGCTACTTGCATGTGGAGTGTCTATACAGAAGTAGCAAGACTTTTTTTCTTTTCTTTTTTATTAATTTTTTTCATTTATTTTACATACCATCCACAATTTCTCCTCTGTCCTCTCTTCCTGTTCCTTTCTACCACCTCTCATCTACCATCATCCACTCCTCTTCCATTCAGAAAGGGTCAGGCCTCCCATGGGAGTCAATATAGTGTTACATATCAAGTTGAGGCAGGATCAAGCACCTCTCCCTGCATCAAGACTGGGCAAGGCATCCTAGCATGGAGATCAGGTTCCAAAAAAATGTTTCATGTGCCAGGGATAGGTCCTGATCCCACTGTTACCAGCCCCACCAACAGACCAAGCTACAAAACTGCTATCTACATACAGAGAGCCTATGTCAGTCCTATACAAGCACCCTAGCTGTCAATTCAGAGTCCACAAGCTTATAAGGAGCTTAGATCAGCTCTTTTTTTTTCTTTTTTTGGTATCCCCATCATCATCTTGACCCATATGGCTTATACAGTATCTCATCCCTCTCTTGACTTGGACTCCCAAAGCTAAGCCCAGTGCTTGTCTGTGGAACTCTGTGTCTGATTTCCATCATTTACAAGATGGAGTCTCTCTGATGACAATTATGTAGTCACCAATCTGATTACATAAAGAGGCCAGTTGAGGCACACTCTCCACTATTGCTATTGCTAGGAGTCTTAGCTAGATTCTTCTTTGTGGATTCCTGGGAATTTCCCTAGCATTAAGTTTCTCCCTAACTTCATAATGGCATCATATATATATATATATATATATATATATATATATATATATATATATATATATATTTTTTTTTTTATTGGTCCCTACTCCATCCCTCCCCCAAGTCAACCATCTCATTCCCTCATGTTTTCATCCCCTACCCCTTCCCCTCTATGGCTCCTTGCCCATAGTTTACCCAGAATATCACATCTATTTCCCCTTCCCAGAGTGATCCATGTGTTCCTCTTAGAGTTCTCCTTGTTACCTAGCTTGTCTGAAACTGGGAATAGTAATCTGGTTAACATCTAGTAGCCACTTATGAGTAAGCACATACCATGTTTGTCTTTCTGGGTCTGAGTTACCTTACTCAGAGCAAATTTCATGTTGTCGTTGTTTTTACAGCAGAGTAATACTCCATTGTGTAGAAAAGGAGGTGTAAATTTTTAATAAATAAATAAATTTTTAAAAAGAAGAAAATAATGTTAACTGAGTAATCAGTAAGTACAAGCAGGCAACTTCCAAAAAAATGTGAGAAATGGCAGAAACATCTGACTACCTGGACAGTCACACAAAGATCCTCTACTGTGTTGGGGCATCCATCCTCAGGATAAAAGCCTAGAATATTCAACAAATTTTTCTATGAAGCAGTTCAGTCCCACCCTGTCTTGACACGATTTGTCAGTCATTTTCTTTTGTGCCTTGTCCTTCCAGTTTGTACAGCATACCATCAGCAACCAAGGCAAGAGCACTTTCTTACCCAGTGGTTTACTTTTGCCACAAGGAAAGTAAACTCCATGTGGAGATTCTTCTATGCCCATCATCTTCTCTAAAGTAGATTGGTGCTGCCAGAAGCAGACTGGTGTGGGAGGGTCTTCTGTTTGTGTGTTGCTTTCATTGGTTGAATAAAGAGACTGCCTTGGCCTTTTGATAATGTAGCCCTTAGGTGGGCAGAGTAGACAGAACAGAATGCTGGGAGGAAGAAGGGCAGTTTGGCAGATGCCATGATTCTCCTGTCTGAGATAGATGCTGGTTAGACTCATGCCTGTAAGCCACAGTGAAGTGGCTACACATTAATGGAGATGGGTTAAATGAATATGTAAGAGTTAGCCAATAAGAGGTTAGGACTAATGGGCAGGCAGTATTTAAATGAATACAATTTGTGTGTTGTTATTTCAGGGTATAAGCTAGCTAGGCGGTGAGGAGCCAGGCAGGATGTGGCCCACTCGTCCTATTCTGTAGATCTCTGAATTGTTTGAAGATAACCTACCTACTTAAAATAAATGTTTGACTTTGAAAACATATCTAATATGACTACAAGTTTATTTGCAATAGGTGACTAATTACTAACCTGTATTTCCTTACTATCCAAAATAGTTGGTAATAATAACTTTTGAGAACTAGACATTATTAAATGAGCTATATAGGTACAATACTTTGAACAAGATTAAAAACATATGTAGAGTATGTTGTAACAAAATCAATTTCAAATTTGTATCAATATGCAAAATTTGTATGCAATATACAGAAGTCCAATCCAATACAAAATATTCAAAACTAGTAGTTGCTCTTTAAAAGTAGAAAGTAGTTTCAATAATATACCTTTTATCTTATTATATCTATATCCTCCCACTTTCCTTTTCAGAATAGATTCAATAATCTACCCTTCTATCTTATCACATCTATATCCTCCTGTCTTTTTCAAAACAAGAACTCTGAATCTAATCTTCTTTGTTCAACTTCCCTCTTGACAGTAACCAGTAACAACTTGTAAAAAAAAAAAAAAAACCTCCTAAACAGCAATAAATATCCATAACCCACTGAAAAACCAAAAACCTCACACCCAACCTCTCAGGAATGGGGGCATTGTGTTCTTAAATTTTACTTCCTGCTGTCTGGGGTGATGTCATCTTTAAGGAGATCCTGTAAAGAAATATTTGGGTTGATTGTTCAAGTCCTGGGAGTTTTGTCATTTGTTTGTCCATATAATGGGAAACTGCAGGGCTTGTCTAGTGTGGGAGGTCCTTCTGTCTGTGTGTTGCTTTTCTTTGTTAATGAACAAAGAATCTGCCTTGGTCTGCTGATAGGGCAGAATTTAGGTATGCAGGGAAGACAGAACTGAATTCTGGGAGAAAGAGGGGTGGAGTCAGAGAGACACTATGGAGAGGCCAGAGTCAGATATGCCAAATCTTTGCCAATAAGCCACTGCCACATGGCAATATACAGATTACTAGAAATTGGTTAAACTAAGGTGTAAGAGTTAGCCAATAAGAAGTTATAGCTAATGGGCCAAGCAGTGATTTAATGAATACAGTTTTTGTGTGATTAGTTCGGTTCCAGGGCGGTCAGAACAAACAAGCGGTTCCCTCAACACTTGTCTCAAGTCCTGGTTACAGTACTCTGTGAGGCTGGATCATCTCAGCTAGGTACCTCAAAACTGTTCTGAGTAGTTTGTAGTTCAAAGCCAATCTTTAGGTGGTGTTTTTCAGCTTAATGGTGCTATCATGGTCCTGGAGGAATCAACATTGAGGGGCCCCATCCTCCCTTTTGAGATTTCAGAAGTCACTCTTAAGCATGCTTATGGCTCACCGCAGAAGCTGATAGAGACTCAAACACAAATCATGTACAGGAAGGTAGATGAAATCTTTTTCTGAAATTAGTCCTCAATATGACCATTAATATTATATATATATATATATATACATATATATATATACATAAATCTTACAAATTTGGAGATAATATTTATACCCTAAGAAAAGCTGTTAAAAAGTTAATATAAAACCAAAACTTGTGAAATTAGAGACAATAAAATAGTCCATAAATTTTTTTCTTCTTCTGTCCCATATCAGGTGGCTCTTCTGACATGAGACAGAGATTTTGGATTTCACATTAATAAGCATGCTTGGGTTTAGAGAAAGAGGGAGCCACACTCAAAGCCAACTTTGAACTTAACTGGACCATTACTACAAAAAAAGATCATTTATATTATGTGTCTGTAGAGAACAGCAGAAACAAATATTTGAGATTTATAAAATTTTATCCTATTGAAAATATGTATGCCAATAGACCAATTTACTCTTTTTCTTGGTACATTTTTTTCTGGATGATTTTTCCTTTTTCTTCAGACCTCTCATTTGTCCAGTGGTCTTTAGCTTCCTTAGCTGGATACTTTTATTCTTCTGAAAAGACAGAAACAAAACCCTTCCCGAACTATAGATTGAGGGACATTCTCTTTTGGCAAGTTATATCTGATCAAATGAAAAGCATTTGTTAGTTTTATAGGTTAGTTTAGATTAAATGGTCATGCTGTTTGATAAGCTACCATCTCTTCTAATTAAAAGGTGTCTCTGATTCAAATAACATCTTTATCAATTATGATGGTATCCATAGCTTTTATTGTCCTGTGGAAACAAAAGCAAAACCCCTTCCCCAATGTAACACATGCTTTGGTTTCCATTCTGAGGTTAGTACTTCTTTAAAGTAAAATGACTGATTTGTTTCCACAGTTTTATCTACTATCCAATGTCTCCACGACAGTTGTTTCTTTCTCATTAGCATTTAGAAAATTCAAAGTTAATAAAACTTTATGTAATCTATTTCTGGGGATCTTTATCATCACTTTCTATTTATTTAACATATCCTTTAATGTTTGAATTGAACTTTCTATAACTTCCTGCCCTGTAGGATTGTGTGGTACACCTATAACATGTTTTATACTATAATAAACAAAAACCTGTTTCTTTTTCTTACAAGCATATGCTAGAGCATTGTCTATCTTTATTTGTATAGGTACACCCATGATGGCCATAGCTTCTAGCAAATGTGGGATTACAGAATCAGCCTTTACCAAAGTCAAAGTAGTTGCCCATTGAAAACCTGAGTAGATATCAGTGGTGTGGTACACATACTTAGTTTTTCAAACTTTACAAAATGAAACATAATCATTTGCCAGATATAATTCCTTTGAGTAACATTTGGGTTACTTCCTGTAAATGGTAGTGTTTGGTTGTATAAAGAACATGTAGCACATTTCCTTATAATTTCCTTGGCTTGTTGCCACATGATGGAAAAGTATTTTTTAACTTTTCTTATTGACAGGACATTTTATATGAAAGTCTGAGACCTCCCGCACATTTCCAATCAATAATTGATCGATTTCTGCATTACCTTGTGCTAGAGGACCTGGAAGATCTGTATGGGGTTGCATATGTGTTACATATGTTGAATGATTCCTATTCCTGATTATATCTAGTAACTGAATAAATAATAAAGTCAATTCTGTATAATCTGGTATAAATTCAGAAGTTTCAACATACAAAACAACATTTCATATTGTGAATATGTATCTGAGTTGAGAGATTCCTTAAAATTCGTTAGTACTATGAAAATAGCATATAATTCTGACTTTTAGACAGAATCATAAGGTCTTAGATCCACTTTACTTAAATTCTCTGACTTGAAACCTGCCTTACCTGATTTATTTGCATCAGGATAAAATGTGGGGTGTCCAGATATTGGTGTTTCCCATAAAATTTGAGAAAGGATACGGTTAGTTCTCTTTACAAATTGAATTCTCTTGCTTTGGGGATCTTTGTTATTAATCTCTCCCAAAAATTAACACAAACTCTTTGCAATGGTTCACTCTCTGCCCATAATTTGTCAATTTCATTATTAGTGAATGGTTCTACAATTTCTGTTGGGTCTATTCCACTAGTTGACAAAGTCTCAATTTTCCTTTTAGAAAAGTTTAACTCTGAGACCTTTTCCACATATGCTTTTAATTTTTACTTGGTTTATGTGGGGGAAAAAAGGTCCACTGTAAGATATCTTTCCTCTGCTTAAAATTCATATTGGGGAATGTTTGGAGGGTATTATGGCCAGAATGCAAAATTCAGTTAAGCTTTGGATCCACATGATCCTGCTGCGCCTTCTATAATTTCTCTTCAATAAAAGCCAATTTTCTCTCAGCTTCAAATAATAAATTCTTGGGATTATGTAAGTCCTTATCACCATCAAAGGCTTTGTTTAAATTAACCAGTTCATCGGGTTTTATCTTAATAGTGACTGAAAGTGAAAAATGTCTCCCAACGATCTTTAAAAATCATTTAGAGTATGCAATCAATCTCTCCTAATTTGTACATTTTGGGGTCAAAGTTTTATAGACCTATTTTATAGCCTAAATAATTAATAGAATCTCCTCCTTGTATTTTTTCAGAAATAATTTGTAATCCCCAAAAAAGTATTTCTCTTTTACTTCTTCAAACATTCTTTCTAAAGTATCTACATTTAGGTCAGATAACAAAATGTTGTCCGTGTAATGGTAAGCTATAGATTAAGGAAATTGCTTATGTATAATTTTAATAACAAACTTATAAAATATTAGCACAGGGTGGGGCTATTTAACATTTCCTGTGAGAACCTTCCATTGATACCTCTTAGCAGGCTGAAAATTACTCTAAGTAGGAATTGTGAAGGCAAATTTTTGTCCTTTTCTTGTAAATGTATAATGAAGAAGCAATCTTTTAAATAAGTAACTATAGGAGACTATTCTTTAGGCAATAGGGAAGGCAAAAAAATCCACACTATAGAGATCCCATTGGCTGAATTACCTTATTAACAGCTCTTAGATCTGTTACCATTTTCCATTTTCCAGAGTTCTTTTAACAACAAACACAGGAAAATTCCAAAGCCTGTTTGACTTTAATATGTTGAGCATTTAGTTGTTCCTGTACCAGCTTTGATAAAGCCTGTTGTTTCTCTGTTATTAAAGGTCATTGCACAATTCATATAGGTTTGTCTGTCAAGCATTTTAAAGGTAAAGCTGTTGGCACTTTTGAAAGATCAACAGCTGCTGTGCCCTGTTCTGTTCTTGTACAACCTAATGATTGGTGACTGTTCTTTATAATATCTTGTAATATTTTCCCAGAAACATATGTTAATTTAGGGTTTCTTTCTAAGACTCGGAGAATGTTAGTCTGAATATTCCATGGCTGTACCAAATCGCATCCCCACAAATTCATTGCTATGTTAGCTACATATGCAACCCTATACATTTCAGCCCTATACATTCGACCTATCTTGTGCTCTCTTTTACCTGAGATAAAGTTCCATACCCTAAAAGTTGAACATTTACCTCCTGAAGAGGCCAGTTTGGATGATAAGATTCTGATGCAATTAAGGTTTCATCTGCAGCTGTGTCTACCAAACCCACGGACATCATCATTTATTCATATTTTTACTTTAGTTTTGTTTATTTATAGAAGTTTGCCAAAATACTTTATGTCTCTCCTAAATTTTTTGTTCTCTCTTCTATAGCTGTTCTATTATCCAGACTAGAATGGTTTCTTACAATAGGCATTAGGAAAAAAAACAATAGGCATTATGTTCTTTAAATGCTGTAGGAAGGAGTTACCTCAATGATGGCAGGAAGTTATTGAACTGAATTTAGCATAGGAGCCTGAGAACAATCCCTCAAGGAGTTTTATAAAGGCAAAGATGACCTTGAATGTCTCTTGTTGATCTACATTCACTAACCCAATGTTTGTCTTTGCCACATCTTCTGCATAATCAAGAAGTGGCAGGCATTCTGCTTAGAATATGTTCAGAAAAAAACATTATTTCTAGGAACACCCTGTTTACAACCCCATTTAAGGTGACCATGTTTGCCAATACTATAATAGTTAACATTTTAATTTTCCTCAAAACTCTGGAAATCAGCTCTCCTATCCATGTATCATCATGATAATGAGATTTAATATAAGTTGCATCTCAGATCCATTCCTCCAAAGGTGCTAACCTTGCATTTAAAAACCTAATTATCCTTTTGCATTGAGAATTAGCATTTCCAAAAGCCAAAGATTTATTTATAATTTGTTTAGCTTCTAAACTTGGTTTTATTTTGTTTATCACTGTCAATCTTTGTAAGAAAGTTGCAATGGTTTCTTTTGGGACCTGTATGACTTCAATAAATGATTCAATTTTTTTCATACTTCTTCAATTCTGTCCCAAGAATTCAAAGCTACTGCATGGAATAAAGCTAGGATGTGGCCATCATATAGAGATTGCCTTTTTATATTCCTTCACCAATAAGTTGATCTTGGGAAATTCCCATACCTCTAGCTTTACACTGTTGTTCAATAGTATTAGCCTCTTCTCTGAACCAGGTACTCCATTGTAATTGTGGACCGGGCTCTAAAATAGTTTCAACCAAATCTATCCAATCTCTGGGGGATAATTCTATTATAAATTGACCATGAGTTTAACATTTGCTCCACAAAAGGTCAATGCATGCCATATAAGACTAGTGCTTCCTCAAATCTCCTTAAATTTAACATTGATACAGGAGTCCATTGAGCACTTACAGATTCTTTATTATTTGGAAATCGCTATAAAGTTACTGAATATATTAAGGTTTGTCATTTGAAAACATCAAAATGCCAAATATTTTAATTGTGGTAGAATAGGACATCTGAGAATGTAAAGAAGGCTTTCCTAGAAATAATGACTCCACTGAGAATGACAAAAATAGAAGGTCTCAGTCTTCTGGATTATGTAGAAAATGTGGCAAAGACCAACATTAGACCAATGAATGTAGATCAACAAAAGACAGACAAGGCAACCAGCTTCCATTGGGAAACTCCTTGGATGGCCTCTTGCAGACCCGCAGGTCAAACATGGTCCAGTCATTCCCAGATACTGTGGAGGACATGTCTCACAAGGAAAATTTTTAAATCCAGTGCCTTCTGTAAAAAGCCATGCTGTTCTGGATGCTGGAATAAACATGGTGGGTGAATCCAGAATTTTAATAGAAAATAAGAAATGTATATTTTGGCAGACTTCTATAAATGATCAAAGACAAAAGCTGACAGTGCAAGTAAATAACATTATAACTGAAGGACGACTGGACACAGGTGCAGAGGTAGTTATTATTACTCCAAAATCTTGGCATTTGATTTGACCTCTTCAAGAGACAGATGTTCAATTCCTAGAAATTGGAACCTATCTCAAGTGAAACAAAGGATAAGATGTGTTGAATTTATAGTGCCAGATTTTTCATTTTAAAATTGACATAAAACATAACTTGTGTGTCAAGCTGACAAAGAGTAGGCTTGTGATGACATCTCGATTATCTATCTGACCACACCTGGAACCACCTATATATCAAGCAGCTGAGCATGCCTGTGAGGGATTTCCTTGATTATATCATTTGAAGTTGGAAGAACCACCCTAAATCTGGCCACACCTTCCTGTGTCAGTCGATTGAAAAGTACATGGAAAAAGGAAGCTTTTGCTTTTTGCTTTCTTGTCCTCACTCTCACTGGCTCGTTCACCTGTCCTGCTGCTGAGGCATCCCTTCAGTGTTATTAGAGCCTACTTCTTCAGGATTCCAACGCAGACTGAAGACCAGCAGCTTTCTAGGAATGTGTCAGGACTCTACCAACAGACTGGGAATTCTGAGACATCTAGTCTCATAGAATAAACAACTACTATATTCTTGGCCTTTCTGTCAACAGACAGCATTGTTGGACTATGCAGACAGCTGCCTATAAGCCACTCTAATATTTAGCACCCTGACTAATACGCTGTAAGAAAATAAATAGTAATAAATACATTGAGAAATATATTTCTTTCTCTTATCTTTAGAGCTATTGGTAAGCACATTTACTAAAGTGAGAAACTGACTCATATCTTATAGGGCCCCTCAGTCTCCAAGGAGCCAAAGATTTGTTAAAGGCAGGCATTTTCATTATCTGTAGTCTTCCTTTCATCTACCCAATGATGATTTTAGATAAATCCTTTCTCCTGTAAAAATGGAGCAGATATGGGTACAAAACATTTTGGCAGAACTTGTGTCATTTTGTTGTGACCAGATATACAGAAGAGATCACTTGAGCCCTACATGAGTTCCAGTTCTTGTCTTATTTTCTGATGAATGGATGAAGGAAGAAAAAAAGAGTCCAGTGCAAGTGATGGATGACAGATTTTATTTTCTATAAATTATGAAGATTAAAGGAAATTTCTTAGAGTAACACGCGTATTGTTTAACTAAGGGCTGGAGTGATTGATGCTTTATTATTTTTATGTCTACAGACAGCTAATTCTTAGTCTCTATTAATTCTGAAGCAAGAATCATGAAGAAAAAATAAGTTGCTTTCATGTAAAAAACTAATCAATATGGGATATGTTGTTATTTTTGATAACTAAAAACATTTAAATGGAAAGAGAGGTAAGTATCAAGTCAGACACACATTCATCAAATCAATACAGAGGGTAAGAAAATCCAGTGAAATGTTCTTCAATGAAAATATTAATGATAAAATGGATTTCTCTAGGCAAACACAGGTAGGACTAATTAAAATCAATATTTTGGTTTATAATTTCTAAATACCTGCCACTTGTACATTATGTTAATTTAATGTATCTCAAATATTCATTTGAATTGCTAAAATTTTCCTACAAAACCAAGAAAATACTTTCAAATATCTTTCTTAATCTTTCATGAGATGAACAAAAATATTCATAATTGATATGCTGCTTCAATTTTTAATCACTAATTACTCATTGTTTTTAGTAGATAGTAGCAAATAAGAGAAGCATCCAAAATGCTGGAAATAATAAAAAAAATTTCTAAGCTTCACTATTCCCATCTCCTTTGGTTATAAATTAGATACTCTGGTATCCCATTGACTGATGCCTTTGCCGGATTTTGTAGAAAGCCAGACCCACAACACAGAGGATGACCACAATGGCCCCGACCACAGGAAGCACAACTGTGTAGTCAGACAAACACTCATCCACTACAAGAGAAAACAAATACAACAGAGCAGGTAAGACTGGGTGATGATGTTACAGGAGGCTGCAGACAGGAATTTAAAATAAATAGGTGAATTAAAAAATATATTTTATGATTAGTACTTTACAATAATGGACTAAAACTCTGTCGCATAAGTCAGTCCTGCCTCTGTCTGTGGTCCCCCTTTATCTATAATAAACCTTCTCCACCATCATACCTGAGAGCAGTCATGTCCTCCTTTTTATTTCTTTTTTTTCATTCAACTAAGAGAGAACTTGGTACCACAAAGTGCACGACTGTTGTGACAGACCTGGGCCATGTTGTTTGGGTAGAGGAGTGTGGAAGAAGTTGGTACTTTGTACTATAAAAACCATTGATATTCAAAGATTAATGGGATGTTCTGGGAGCTGGAAAGAGAATCAGAAAACAATACAGATGACAGAAGTCTGACTCATGAAGTTTTGGATGGAAGCAAAAAGTCTCTTGGGAACATGACATGAAAATTTGAATTAAGAATTTGTGGCTCTGGCTAGCTGGAGATGAAAAATTAACTGTGATTAACAAGAAAACAGGACCATTAAGGAGAAAACTTTCCTTTCCTGGGATAATCTATAGTGGTCTAAAGAATCATCAGTGATGAGAGAGAGAGAGAGAGGGGGGGGGGAGGGAGGGAGGGAGGGAGGGAGGGAGAGAGAGAGAGAGAGAGGTATCATTTAAGTAAAATCTTTTAGGAGTGTTTATTCAGAGTCAGCACACAAAACCTGTAATCGAGAGCAGGCCAAGGCTGTACCTTGTGCTGCCAGCCAAACTTGAAAACATAAAATAGTCTTCTAGGTGTCAAAGTTTTGGGGACTAACTAACTAATATCTAATTTAAGACTCACTCTATGATATGGGACCCATCCCTAACACTATACAGTTAGTTAAAAACCGGAGACTAAGTAGATCATGTACCTAGGGGAAAACCAAATACTACTGTTCTGCTAAAAGAATATAGAAATAAAATTACTCCTAGCAACATTCTGTTATATTCATAGATAAAGGTCTTGCTCATTCATCATCAGAGAAGCTTCTATCTGCAGTAGATAGGAGAAAATAGAGAGACCCACAAATGGAAAATATGGAGAGATGAGAGACAGAGAGAGAGAGAGAGAGAAAGAGAGAGAGAGAGCTTGAAATATGCTAAATGGGATTTTTCATCAAATCCCTCCCCTTGGGGCTCAGAGAACTATGTAGAAAAAAGGAAATGGAAAGACAGTAAGTGCTACAGGGACACATGATACAAAGGAAACAATGTCTTCTTGACAGAACTGGACTGATGCACACATGAATTCACAGAGACTGTGGCAGCATGCACAGGGCCAAGCCAGATGGGGTCACAGCACAGAGAGAGGAAGGAGACACATGTCACATGCCTCCACAAGCCTCCTCCTCCAAGAAACTAGCTCCAATTGTTTGTGAAAGGAAAATCAGTTATCTCTAATGGAGTCTTACAAGGTATACAAACCACACTTAAAAGCAGGCCTCATATCCAGCAGTAGATGACCAATACAAAATAACTCAGTGGCATCTCAGAGGTTTTATTTTTTGTTATTCTTTTCCTTAAAGGTAGGCCTTTGTGTATATGTAGCATACACTTTGTGATTTTATGGTTTGTGGTTTTATAGATTTCTATATGTGCAAATTTTTGTATCTCTGCATCTATGAGTTTCTTGTGCTTTTTCTTTAATTCTTTTTCTTCTGTTTGTTTTTTGTTTGGTTTGGTTTGTTTTATTTTGCCCTATTCCAGTGTATTTGTCTTTATTTAATCTGGTTTTATTTTATTATTGCTATTTTAGATACCTGGTTGTTTTGTTATGAAAGAGAGAAAGAATATGGATTTGGGTGGGAGGGGAGGTAGAAATAAGTGTCTAGGAAGAGTTGAAGGAGGAGGAATCGTAGCCAAATTATAGTGTATAAGAAGATATTTTCAATAGAAAATTAGAAACTAAAAAAAGTGTCTATGGATGATGGTTTTGAAGACATGAAGGAACCATGGACAGCAGCTTGCCATTGGCAACATATGGTAAAGTCACTGTCCCTGAAGAGAGCCCAGCAAAGGCTATGGATGAAGGTACAGTATGGTATGGATGCAGTTGTTGTGCACACTTCAACATTTTAGAGATGCATGGATGACCACCAAGGACAGTAGCATCTGAGGAGTAAAGCCAGCCTGACCCAATGAAACATTTTATGTGTGCTTTGGTACACACCCATTAGAGTGCAGAAGATGGTGTGATTAAGACATCTGGACATTGATCTTCACAATATTTGACTTTTGTTTCTCTTTGATCTGATTGTGATTCTGCTCTGCCTCTTTCCTCCTGGACTAAGAAGGTATGTAACTTACTTTTTTGGAGCCCACAGTAAAGACAGTTTAGAGTTTTAGAGAAATTTCAAATAGTTTCTCTAAAATTTCTACAGACTAGGTTTTTCAGAGAAGATTTGAACTTCTAAAGAAACACTGAATTCTTTAAAGACACTGAACTTTTAAGGTGCTTGAAATTTTTAAACCTTTGGTACTTTGGAAAGTTGGTATTTTTCATCATCTCATTAGATACTGGAAAGTATTCAACAAAATCCAACACCCTTTTATGATAAAGGTCTTGGAGAGATCTGGGAAACATGGAACTTATCTAAACATAATAAATGCAATATACAGCAAGTCAACATTCAACACCAAATTAAATGAAGAGAAACTCAAAGAAATGACATTAATATCAGAAACAAGACAAGGTTGTCCACTCCCTCCATATCTATTCATCATAGTACTTGAAGTTCTAGCTAAAGCAATAAGACAATACAAGGAGATCAAAGGGACATGAATTGAAAAAGAAGTAAAACTTTCTCTATTTTCAGATGATAAGATAGTATTTATAACTGACCCCCAAAAGCCTATGAGGGAACTCCTACAACTGATAAACACTTTTGATAATGTAGCAGGATACAAGATCTTCTCAAAAAAATCGGTAGCCCTCCTATGTACAAATGATAACAGGCTGAGAAAGAAATCAGAGAAACATCCATGTAGTGATATTTCATCTGTATATTAATAAATCAAACTTGCCTTAACTTCAGAGAGTAAAACAGTCAAACTGAACAGCCTTACAGACCAGGCAGTGGGGACACACACCTTTAATACCAGTAGACACACTAATTTGCCATAGAAATCAGACAGTAGTGGTGCACATCTTTAATCCCAGCACTAGAGAGGTCTATAAGATGGGAGGAGGCATCTCTTACACACAGTCTCATTCTGAGATTTCTGAAGTCAGGATCACCATCTCGACTGAGGTAGAGGTAAGAGCCAGTGGCCGGCTGTTTTGCTTTTCTAGCCTTCATGTTGAATCCTAATTTCTGTCTCTGGGTTTTTATTAACCATGATACACATCACCCCTTCCAATAGTCACAAATAACATAAAATTTCTTGTAATACTAACCAAAGAAGTATAAAACCTGTATGAAAAGAACTTTAACTCTTTGAAAAAAAGAAAT
Source organism: Arvicola amphibius (assembly GCF_903992535.2). Lineage (NCBI taxonomy): Eukaryota > Metazoa > Chordata > Mammalia > Rodentia > Cricetidae > Arvicola > Arvicola amphibius. The sequence continues at coordinate 73,983,048 of NC_052056.1, read as the reverse complement.
TGAGTACAATATCCGAAAATGGAAAGATATCCCATCCTCTTGGATAGGTAGGACCAACATAATCAAAATGACATTCTTATAAAAAACAATCTATAGATTCAGTGCAATTCTTATCAAAATCCCAAGACAATTCTTTACAGACCTTGAAAACTATGCTCAATTTTATATGGAAAAAACAAAAAACCCAGGATAGCCCAAACAATTCTGTACAATAAAGGAACGTCCAGAGGCATCATCATCCCTGACTTTAAGCTCTACTATAGAGCTATAGCAATGAAAACAGCCTGATATTGGTATCAAAACAGACAAGTGGACCAATGGAATCAAAGCTAGGACCCTAATATTAGTCCACACACCTATGAACAACTGATTTTTGACCAAGAAGCTAAAAGTATACAATGGAGAAAAGAAATCTTCTTCAACAAATGATGCTGGCATACCTGGTTGTTAGCATGTAGAAGAATAAAGAGAGATCCATGTCTATCCCTATGCACAAAACTTAGTCCAAATGATCCAAGACCTCAACATAAATCCAGTCCCACTGAACCTCATAGAAGAGAAAGTAGAAAGTAGCCTTCAGTGCATGGGCACAGGAAACAACTTCCTAAATATAACATCAGTAGCACAAACACTGAGAGCAACAATTAATAAATGGGACCTCCTGAGACTGAGAAGCTTCTGTAAGGCAAAGACATGGTTAATAAGACAAAAAGGCAGTCTACAGAATGGGGAAAGATCTTCACCAGCCCCATACTGGACAGAAGGTTGATCTCTAAAATATATAAAGAACTCAAGAAAGTAGACATTAAAATAGCCAAATAATCCAATTTTAAAATGGGGTATAGTTCCAAATGGAAATTTTTGACAGAAGCAGCTCAAATGGCTGGAAGATACTAAAGGAATTGCTCAACATCCTTAGCCATCCGGGAAATGCAAATCAAAAAAAACCTCTGAGATACCATCTTACAGCAATCAGAATGGCTAAGATCAAAAACACTATTGACAGCTTATGCTGGAGAGGAAGCCGAGTAAGAGGAACACTCCTCCATTACTGGTGGGAGGACAAACTTGTACATCCACTTTGGAAATCAGTGTGGCAGTTTCTCCAAAGATTGGGTATTATTCTACCTCAAGACCCAGTAATACCACTCTTTAGCATATACCCAAAGGATGCACAATCATGTCACAGGGATATTGTTCAACTATGTTCATAGCAGCATTATTTGTAATAGCCAGAACCTGGAAATAATCTAGATGCCCCTCAACCAAAGAACGGATAAAGAAAGTGTGGTAAATATACACAATGGAGTAGTACTCAGTGATTAAAAAAAATTCCATCTTGAAATTTGCTTGCAAATAGATGGAACTAGAAAAAAACACCCTGGGTGAAGTAACCCAGACCCAGAAAGACAAATATGATATGAACTCACTTCTAAGTGGTTATTAGACATAAAGTAAAGGGTAACCAGCCTATAGTTCATGACACCAGAGAAGCAACGAAACAAGGAGAACCCTAAGAGAGACATACATGGACCCCTTGGAAAGGAAAATAAACAAGTTCTCCTGAGAAAATTGGGAGCAGGTTGGGGGAGGAAGGGCAGACAGGGACGGAGAATGTAGAAGGGGAAGGAGGAGGAGGAGGAGGAGGAGGACGAGGAGGAGGAGGAGGAGGACGAGGAGGAGGAGGAGGAGGAGGAGGAGGAGGAGGAGGAGGAGGAGATGAGGGAATGAGAGAGTTAAGATTGGGAAAGAACAGAGAGGGAGAACAAGGAAAGAGATATCATGTAGGAGCCATAATGGCACTAGGGAGAAATCTGGCACTAGAGAAAATGCCAGAAATCCACAAGGATGACACCAACTAAGGCCCTAAGCAATAGTGGAGAGGGTACTAAACTGGTGTTCCCCTGTAATCAGATTAATGACTACCGTAATTGTCATCATAGAATCTTTATCAAGCAACTAACGGAAGCATATGCAGAGATCCACAACTAAGCTCTGGGCTGAGGTTCTGGAGTCCAGTCAGAAATGGGTTATATTGGGCTGGAGAGATGGCTCAGCGGTTAAGAGCACTGGCTGCTCTTCCAAAGGTTCTGAGTTCAATTCCCAGCAACCACATGGTGGCTCACAACCATCTGTAATGAGGTCTGGTGTCCTCTTCTGGCATGCAGGCATACATGTAGGCAGAATATTGTATATGTAATAAATAAATAAATAAATAAATAAATAAATAAATAAATAAATAGAAATGGGTTATATTTAATCAAGTTCTTTGCCTTAAGATGTCCCATGAGAACCCCAAAACAACCCAGGTTATTGCCAGGGCTATTGCTGGTTATGGTTGTTTGAATAGAATGGCCCCCATTGGCTCAGACATTCGAATGCTTTGTCACCAAGAAGTGGTATTACTTGAAAGGATTAGAAGGGTTAAGAGGTGTGGCCTAATAGGAACAGATGTGGCCTTATTGGAAGATGTCACTAGGAGTGGGCTCTGAGATTTCAAAAGCCCATGCTAGGCTCAGATGCTCTCTCACACACACACACTTTCTCTCTCTCTCTCTCTCTCTCTCTCTCTCTCTCTCTCTCTCTCTCTCTCTCTCTCTCTCTCTTTACAGTTCAGGATATACCTCTCAGCTACTTCTCTAGCACCATGCCTGCCTGCCATCATTATCTCTGCCATGATGATAATGAACTAAGCCTCTGAAACTGTAAGTAAGCCCCAAATTAAACACTTCCTTTATAAGAGATGCTTTGGTCACAGTGTCTATTCACAACAATGAAAAAAGTGACTACAATAGTAGCCTCCAAAAACTGAGATCCATAAAATAAAAAAATGGAGTAGACAAAGCCCCAAATAGACATCTCTTGCCACCAAGTAAAACCTCCAATGCCAGGAACGTATTACTCAGAGCCTTCACCCCTACAGATTAATATTTATGGTACTGGAAGGTGTTCTACATGCTACCAAAGGAGAAAGGCAAACACCAACCCAGTTACACACCCTTTTATCTACAAGAGTAACCTGGTTGCAAGTCATGCTAGTGCAATGGTGGCACAAAACTTGTGGGAGTGAGCAAACACTGTCTGATTTGAGTTAAGGCTATGAGAAGGATCCCATTCTCAGTGTTTCTTGGGTGGCAGAGAACCTGAGATTAGATATCCCAGGAACCTAAAGAAAAAACAAATACTACCATTCTGCCAAATAGCATGACAATAAAATGACTTCTCGTGGCTTTCTTCTATACCCATTGATCCATGCCTTGCTTTGCCATCATCAGAAATGCTTCTTTCTGCTGCAGGCAAAAACAAACAAATACAGAGACCTACAGCCAGACAATATGCAAAGAATGAGAAACCTGGGAAAATGTCTCCATCAAATCCCTCCCCTCAGGACTCAGGGATCTCTGCAGAAGAGGATGCAAAAAGAATGGAAGAGTCATAAGGGATGGAAAGCACAGATGAACCAAGGCAAATCATTATAGCTGTGCATATGAACTCATGGAGACTGAGACAGCATGCACATGGACTGCAAGGGCCTGGACCATATGGTGTCCTAGAAATGAAAGGAGGAGTGGATATATTCCCATCCTTAAGCCAGAAACCATCTCCAGTCAAAAGCCACTTGCAAAAAAACTTAGATTTTTTTCACTGGGGAAACAAACCACTCTTAAGGATAGGCTTGATGTCCAGGAGCAGATGGCCAACAGAAAATGAATTCAACATCTTTGCAGGTTCTTTGCCTCATAATATAAGTTAGAAATTAATTTTAACCTTACAGGTCCTTTGTGGATATATTACGGCTTCCAGTTGGAGGTTTCTTTGGGGGATTCTTATGTATGTGTGTCTGTATCTATATGTGTTTCTTGTGCCTTTTCTGTGGCTCTTTGTCTTGCTTGTTTTGTCATATTCTGATTTGTTTGATTTTGGTTTATCTTGTTGTATTGTATCATTTCATAGTATATCATATTATAGTGTATTATTATTCCTTAGATGCCTATTTCTTTTTTAAAGGTCCCCGGGTTTGGATCTGGAAGGGAGGAGTAAGGAAGTGAAACTGGGAGGATTAGAGGGGGGAAGAAACCATAATCAGAATATATTGTATGAAAAAAATTATTTCCAGCAAAATAAAAAATAATGAATCTAATGCAGCCCAACATATTAATCTTTGATTTTAGTTCCTAGAACTGTGAAAACATAAACTTCTATTTCTTAAGACATCCAGCCTGTGGCATTTTGCTATGGTATGCCTAGCAAAGCAATAACCTCATTCTTTAGCTTCAATGTAGTCTTACATTTCCTGCAGTGGTTCTACCAGTGGCCGTGCACTTTATTTTCATTTTGCTCACACTTAAGCATGTCAATCCAGAAATTCAATTTTCTTGGATAAAATATGAGTGACTTATATTAGTTATCACCATTGTACTGGAACTCTGTCAATGAATTCCTTGAGGTTTGGGAAATAGCTATGGGCTCAAGTCATCCTGTTGTTTGGTATGACTCACAGCTCACTTCCTTCCATTCCTATGTTTGCTCTTTCTATTTTCTATCCTTGGTTTGAAAAGGAAGACTATGAAGCAAACAATTCTTACTTATTCCAAACAGAAGGGGGCACCAACAGAATCCTATCCACTTGTTGAAAGTTTTGTAGAGTGGGTGTTATGTATAGTGAATGAGAAGAGGAAAACAGAATTGGGATCCTGCATCAGCTGATCCTCTACTCTGTACTGAAGAAAATAAGCAAAACTGTGAGAAATGAACACATCCAAGTATTGATATAAAAGCTATTCAAGTAAAGCCCCTCCTTTTTATGACTACTGGGAAGTTCATTTAAGTTAACATGGAGAACAGTTTATGCTGGTGGGGATAGATAACAGAAGTCTATCAACTGAAAGAAGTTGTTGAAGATGGTAGAAATGAAAATTATAATTTTACAAAACACCTTATTACTCTATTCTTCATGATAAGCTCTGCCTCTTGTTCCCATCTGGTGCAGATACCACTTCCACAAAATAGATTAAAGTCTAATGTGGTAGTTCTTTAAGATGACTAGTTGCCCCGCAGATCAACACCTCCCACTCTGGTCTGCAGAACTTTAGAAGGGCCCTTGATATTGCGTAGCTGGAGCCTAAAGAAAAAGTGTTTAACAGAGGTCAAATGAGGTCACATCTCTCCAAGCCAAGTGTGTGCTAATACCTGAATCACTTAGGAGAACGCCAGGCCCTCACATTTACTTTTTCATCAACATCTCCTGTGTTAGAAGGAAATGGGTGTTTCTGAGTACTCTGGGTATGTTTAGGGGCTCTTCAGGCTCTCTTGAGTCTTCCAGATGCTTCCCTCAAAAATGTAGAAAGAGCTAAGACACTTTCAGGAACAAGTGCATTTCATAAATGAGTGGTAATCATGAAATAGTTGCCAAATTGCATAAACTTCCTGCTAAAAATAAGGAGTAAGAATATGGAAAATATAAAATTTTCCTTCTTTAATCCACCCCTCACTATCAGCATTGTGTTAATCTTGATCTCTTTGAGTACTCATGGTCTTGTACATATGTTTTTTAAATTCCATTCACATAGTAGCTTTAAAAAAATGGCTGTTTCTGGTAAAAAAAAATGTAGTGTTCACAGAATGACATTTATTTTTCCACTTGATCATCATTTAAAAAAATAAATTACAAAATCTAGGAATGAGGAGTTGGAGTGACTAAAACAGAATTCTTTTGGTGACATAATAGTAGGGGTGTGAAAGTTTAGTGAAAAGGGGAAGCAGGGAAAGAGTAAAGAAGCATTGCTCTCTTGCCCAGGGTCTCTTTCATTGATGATGTCTGGTTTCTTTCCTTTGATGATGTTTTCTTTCTCTTATACATCTGCCTATGAGCATTAGTAATGGTATCCAGACATGGGAAAAGTTTTATCCTCCAGACCTTTCCTGCTTCACAGAGGTTCTTCACAAGTAAACAAGCAAGTATCTGCCTTATGTTGAAGCCAAATGATTAGTGTTAGAGATTTTTCAAATTTTCATGGTGAATTTGCAAAGAAATAAATATTTCCTAGACATCAGACCCTCTAAGACCAGCCTTCCACAGCTTAGCTGTAGTGACGCCTACTTACATGAACCCTATGGCAATGGCATCAAGCAGAAGCAGAAACTCAAAGACTCAGAGAAAACCTTCAAAGACACAGGATCCAACACAAACAACACCTGAATTCTTTGCCTAATGAGAAGAAGTTTGTTTTTTTTTTCTGACACATTTTTAGTTTTAGAATGGAACCCAAAGTAAAATTCATATCAGAAGTTCGCACAGAGCCTCTATTCACAATGCTTGAAAAGTAATTTACAATGTGTTTTTAGTTCCTCTAACACAGTTATTTTATTTGAAGTTTATAATCCTTCTGGTCAAATGTAGAAGTCTTAGTAACACTGTTTTCAGACATGAAAAACGGTTGTGATTTGAATAAGTATGGCTCCCATAGGCTCATATATTTAAATGTTTAGTCATTGGTGCATGGCTCTGTTTGAGAAGGATTAAAAGGATTAGGAGATGTGGCCTTACTGGAGAAGATATGCCTTATTGGGGTGAATGTGGCCTTGGTGGAGAAAGTACATCACTGAAGATTGTCTTTGAGGCTTCAAAAGCCCATGGCAAACCCAAGTTCTCTCTCTTTCTCTCTCTGTTGCCTATGAATCAGGATGTAAAGCTCTCAATTCAAGGGCCATGCCTACCTGTGTGCCACCATGCTCCACATTACAATGATAATAGACTAACCCTCTGAAACACTTAAATGCCTTTTTTCATGAGTTGCTGTGGTCTCGTGTCTCTTCGCAGCAGAAGAACAGTGACTAAGACAAGAGCTTTTCTAAAAAGTGACTTGCCTTGGCCTGGCCTTCATCTAAGTGCTAGTTTCCATCCCTTAAAGTACCAGGAAAGTTCTGTGTAGTAGTTCAAAAGCAAAGAAAATATCAGGTAAGAACTAAACTGGCTATGAAGAAATGTTCAATGAAATGCCTTATGTTCCAGAAAAAAAAGTACCCCCACAGAATTTACTTCCTTCTTGAATGTGGAAAAATACATCCTGTTTTTTCCTCTTTGCAGGTGTGAAGAATCTATTATGAAATTTTAAAGAAAAAAATCTCTTAATGAAGATGCTTAAAGTGTTCTCTAAACATTTTGGAGTTTAGCCTTTAACAGCATTTACAAGATGTGCCCACAATGCTCCCTTAGTGTGTGTGTGTGTGTGTGTGTGTGTGTGTATGTGTGTGTGTTTCATCAGTTAATAGTCATCCTACTGGAGTAAGATAGTGGACATGTATTTAGTTGTGTGTGTGTCATATACATATATGTATATGTGTGTCATATATATACATGATATATATCATATCTATACCATATGTGACATATATACCATATACTAGCATAACCCTTAGAGCTTCAGGGTTATTTTATTACAATAAGTCATGTGCTCTTGTCTTTTAGCAGATTCAGAATTAATAAACCTTGGAACTGACCTTGGGTTTCTGAAGGCTTCTTGTGACTTAAGGATGGTTAACTTACCGTTTCCAAAGCTGTCTCCTTCAAAATCAAAGGCTTGGAGATGGATGTTCATTGTTTTCATTTGAAGCTGAGCTGACAGTTGGATGCTCTGCTCACTCACACACTTGAAGGAATGCCCAACTACTGTCTCAAAAAGCATCATAGTATGTTTCATGCCCTGGTAAGTCTTCTCTGAGAAGAAAAAATAAAATGTGATATATTCAAAAATCCTGACATTATCAGTTGAGTTCCAGGTGCTATGGGCCTGCTCATGTATTGCTATACATTAGTCACCTTCCTTCAGGTGATGTGCCCTTGGAGTTCTGCCATCTTTTCTTCATGAAAACAACATTCTAGGTATGCAAGTCTTTTCTGTAGCCCTGGTTGGAATTTATGTGAAATGATGGCAACAGTGAACTGAGTGCTTTTCCTCTGGGTTCCTCCACATTGTTGGAGACAGAGTTGTCACTTCCCAAGGCTATAGAGAGTTTCCTAAACCTTGAGGAAGAGAACATTGTTCTAACACATATAGTGCATGAGAGTGAGTCAGAACAAACACAGACAAGTCCACAAATGGAGCATCTGCAAACTGTGAGACTCGATCAGTCCAGGAAACACACTCCAGGAGGGAAGCTGCACCCATCCTTGGAAATGTATCCCACTCCTTCTGTTTGCTGTCCAGGAAAGGGACCCGCTAGTTATGTCATTATACCCTTTCCAAAAAGGTTGTTAAGGCAGATGGGGCTAAGCATAAGACAAACTTCATTTGCTCCAGTCGGCACTCACAAAACATTCTTCTAATCATGCTGTGCCTTCATGAATGACAAAAATATTTCATGGGTCAGAGTGCCAAAGTGTCTTGTCTGTTTGTCAGTTACAGTAAAGAATAATCTCACAAAAATTAACAAGTTTGAAAAAAAGAAAATAAAGTTAACAAGCTGGCCTGAAACGATGTACTAAATTATCTGTTTATACTATACTGCTGCATCATGGGATGTATGACCTGCCTATCCATATCTGTCTGTCTATCCTGGGTATCCAATTGCTGTCATCCACATTAACATTAGCCTGCCATCAGTACTGTAGTGATAATGAATTACCATTACTAATACTAGCACCAGCACCACACTGACATGAAAACCATCATTACTATATCTACTGTTCCACATGCTAATAATGCTGAACCCTTGATCATATGAACCTAGAACTGGTTTCCCCATCTGTTAGCCTCAACACTAATTTCTACTCTAATATTCATTTCCTACATTCTTTAAGAGTTGACCACCCTCCCACTGGCTAAATCTGGTCCATCCCTAGCAATAACATTAAGCAATTTCTAATAGCACTCACAATGCTTATTCTCTAGCCTAGATGAGACAGGTGTTAAGTTAACACATCTGAAAATCGGTTGTCAGTTGTAACATTTCTATTTACACTTCACCAGCATAACTGACAAAATCCTCTTGAGGAACTACATAAGATATAACAAATAGTTTAAATAGGCTTTGCCCACACGGTTTCCTTTCTTAGCAAATTTCATTAGTGGGAGATGATGTTTAAACCAATCAAATGATAACACTTTGAAAAGAAGAAAAAATTCAAAGCCAGTAACTGGCACAGTAGAGGAGCTCTATACAAATGTGTATCTAAGGCTAGACATTTTGGGGAAGTAGCTGAGGCCCTCTGTAGAGCTGGTAGATTCATTTAGGAGCATTATCTCTCTAAACGTGAACATTTGTAAAAAATTTTTAAACATGCTCCACTATGGGTAATTTTTCATGAGAGAACTAAAAGGAATTTTCATAAGTGCTAATTTGATACCCCATTTCTTTAACCCAAATCCCCTCATGATATATTTATATACTTTAGAATAAAATCTCAAGTCATTAGTTTACCTGCCCATAAGCCCTACATGCCCTGGACTGTCCATCTCTGGGACCGCATCTGTTATGCGTTCACTCTCTAGAGCACATTAGTACCCTGCTATTCCTAAGCTGCTGTGGTGGTTTGACTAAGAATGTCCCCTATGAGCTCAGATAATTGAATATTTTGTCTTCAGTTGGCATCACTGCTTGTGGGTGTGGCCTTGGGGGAAGTACATCACTCTGGATGGACATAGAGTTTGCAAAAGTTTTCAAAACTTCTGAATTTTCAGGAACTCTCTCTCTCTCTCTCTCTCTCTCTCTCTCTCTCTCTCTCTCTCTCTCTCTCTCTCTCTCTCTCTCTCTCTCTCTCCCTCTGTGTCTCTGTCTGTGTGTGTGTGTGTGTGTCTCTCTCTCTTTCTCCTCTCATTTCTCTGCCTTGGCTTACAGATTAAGATGTAAATTCTCTGTTTCTTGCCCCATACTCCAGTCACCATGCCTGCCTGCTGCCCCGCTTTTCTGTCATGATACTGATACTAATGAACTCTTATGTCTTTGAAAAAATAAGCCAAATAAACCCTTCCTTCTATAAGTTACCTTAGTCATAAAGCTTCACTGCAACAGTGGAAAAGCAATGAATACAGCTACCTTAGCAAGCTCACTCCTGAAGACCCATGCATCTTTCACTATTGTCATCTGGAAAAGTTGCCTCTAACCAGGTATCCACACATGGAGATAATGGAGAGACTGTGATCAAACCTCATATCTTTCAAAGCAGTGTTTCTTCTCTGGAGGCCTCCCAAAGGGCACACAAAATAGCTCTCCTTCCTCTGACATTCTGGTTTGGGTTTCTCCCTAGAATTCATTACCACTTAAGAATGTAGTTTCACAGCAAAGAAAGAAGGAAGGACAAAAGAAAGGAAGGGAGGAAGGAAGGAAGGGAAGGAGGAAGGAAGGAACGAACGAACGAATGAACAAACGAACAAACTCTTGACTATTGAGGTTGCCATAGTAACTCTTCACTGGAACATGGTTTGGTCCTATCCTAACTCAACTCCTTTATCTCAGACTTTTCTGCTCCCAATATTTAGAACATATTGTCTAGTCTGTTGGTTTAGATTATGGGCTTCACTTTCATAAGCCAGTTTCCATTCTTCAAAATTTGAGGTTTAAAGGGGTATTAGATTATCTGCTTTTAGGATTTTATCTATAGAGATATAGTTGAAAAAGTAGGAATACTCATCTGTTTTAATTTGTTTTTATTTTTTTTTAAAAAAAGAGAATAAAAACAAAGAGAAAGGAAAAAAAGAATGTAGTTTCACATAGCTGTGTATGGTGCACTTCCTTCTGGAATAGAAGCTCCACTCTGACAAATCTTATCAGTTTGGATAATTATGACTCCTCAGTGTCTAACACAGACAGAGAGAGCATGGTACCTTGCTATCTCATATTTTTGTAGACTAATATACAATTCAGAGTATGGAATAAATTGCACTCCAACAACAAATTAGTTTAAAGGGTACTGGACTTGCAATTTCCAAAATAAGAATTGCCAATATAATCTAGACCATCATCCTCTATGATCAGATAACCTGAGGTACATATATGTTGTGAATTCCCCCAAAACATTATTTTATTATAGACTATTTTCTTGTTGTTTAAGAAAAAACAGCATCAACATGTATCGGCGTCAATGACAGAAGCAAAGCAGTGATATAACCGTTGCTGTCTTACTAACCTGTATTTGAGATAGTCAAATAGGCTCCTACTTCACTGATATAATATGAGGTTTCTTCCTGTAAAACAGCAATGTGTTAAACTTTGGGGAATCTCCATTTTTATATCTATAATCTTGGCTATTAAGTCCTTGATATGAGAGCTAGAGCATATGTTTGTGCTAGTCAAAATTATATTTGAAAAATTCAACAAAAGTAAACATATCACACAATAAATGAAATAGATGATGAATGACTCCTGGACCTAGGTTTCTCCATTTCTTATTTGTTGCTAGAGCCTGAAACTAAAGTTCCACCAGAAGAATTTCAGTGTTTCCAAGTTTCCAAAATGCAATTACATCTGAAAGACAAATAGGAATGGTTAATGAGGATGAAGGGAATTAACTTAGACTACCCATGCTCAAGAATACATTGGATAGAGTTTGAGGGCTTCATCAATCCTCTGGAGAAAATAAAACAAACAAAATTTTATATAAATTTCCCTGGGTAGATGTCAATTGGTCTAGAAAGTTAAATAGATTCGTGCTTTCAGATTAGTTAAATTGACCACCAAAAATGAGAAGACTACAATTTTCTGGAATCCACATCTTAGTCCCACATTTATGTGGGGGTTTTCATTTTGAGAGAAAAAAATACTTCACAATAGCCTTACAATCCTTTGAAAGACTGGAGGCACAGAATGCACAAGCAAATTTAATTTGGGTATGAAAAGCTCAATTTAAAAGTAAATTTGTGTATCTGTTTGGTGATGAGAATTAAATCCAGGGTCTCATGTATAACAGGTGTATACTCTACCACTGAGCTATTATGTCCTTAAGCCCTTTCTATTTTTCAAAGTTAGTGATTCATATTGCTATTACCAGAAAGGGGTAACAATAATGATAGTGTAACCAAAATCGGAATATAAAATAAAATTACTTCAAAAGTTTCACATTTAATCATGAAATAATTATAAATACATTGTAGTCCATATCTCTGTTTGCTAAACCCAACCAAAATTAACTTGTCTTTAACATGTCCTCCATGTCAGACATTGTACAAGGCAGAAGACCTGGCTCCCCTATGAAGCACTCCATCTCATCAGTCTTAGAGGCAAGTAGAACACACTCGGGCCATCTAATTTACTTTAGGAGAAAGTATCTATGGCCCATGTCCTGTCTGGGTTGCTTTTATGTTTCATCTATTCATATTATTCTTTACCTGGGACTTATTTCAGCATAAAAGAGACCTTTACTTCTGCATTCATAGTCCAGGCTACAAGACCCCCTGCCTGAGCTGGCTTTAATCCCAGCATTTCAGAAGCAGAGGTGGGCAGGTCTCTATGAATTTGAGGCCAATATGATCTACATAGTGAGTTCCAGGCCAGTCGAGGCTACATAGTAAGAGCCTATCCCAACCCCTTCCAAAATAAAGAACCCTACTGTATAGCAAAGGTAAAGAGAGGAACTGTTGAAGGGTTTTAAGTTTGGGAATATGGTGGATGCTGTGTTTATAAAAGTCAGAGTAAATTGTCTCATGATTTCCATTTTACAGATTAAGAAATATCCTCCAAGTAGCTTGTGCACATGCAGTTGGTACGGACTCCATAGTGGCATAAGTTCCTTTCTGGACAGTGGCATGACCAGGTTCATCTGTTTGACTTTCCCCCAGATATCTGTCCATGGTAATCACTTCAATATAGTAGGCAGCAGTTGAATAGTCACCGTGTTGTCTGCAATGCATATGCTCTCATAGAAATTATCCCTTTTCTCATTTTTAAGTAATAAAATAGAAGTTAAACAGATTAAGGTTTCCTGCTTACTACCACAAAACTAATCAGTGACAGAGTCAAATTTACAGCTGACCTTAATGACAAAGCTTTTTCCACTCTACTTGATGTCTCTATTTCCTGTGAGAAAAACTCGGAGCCTTTCTAGTCTCTGGGCATTAGAAAGAACGCATTTTGGTATTTGATGTTGGTTTTAGAATAACCCCATTTATCTGGTGTCCATTGGGAATTTCCACAAATCTTTTCACCCCTGCTACTTCCTCCTTGAGTATCTGCAAAGGACACTGGTGACTAGACCCCCAATAAAGCTAAGGCTTTCCTGAGAGGAACTGAAACACTTCTTGTACTGGTTAGAGGAGGCTGAAGAAGAAGGCAAACACAATGTCAACACTTCCTTCCTCTCCCTCCAAAGCTCCTTATTCTTATCTGAAAAGATTTCAAGAGATTCTTGTGTACTTCTGCCAGATCCTAGCTTGAAATTTAGAACTGAAGTACTGGCACTAGAATGAGGAGAGGTCAATCCATGCTAGAGCCAGTCAGTGGGGTGAAATTCATGCCTCACCTTAATAAATGTGACATTCACTGATCCACCTTGGAAATCCAAGAAGAGGTTGGACTTTTGAGAGCCACATTTCCCAGATACATGGGTTAGTTTGGGGTCAATGTTGAAGTGTCTCTGAGTTGCAAAATCCTAAACCAAATAAGATAGATCCATTCAGTAAGACAGCAGGGGAAAAAAACCTCAAGCCAAGTCAGAGCCCCAGAAGTTCACGCTACTAAATGAGTAATAAATAAATGGATATTCATTTGAGACCCACACATTCCCCTGGTGGATGACACCCTCTTACTTCCAAGCATATGCCTAAAAGATTTCTTAGAAGAAATTCTCCCCTGATAGGGACATCTTAATGAGTAACTCATAGGAGGTAAATTATATGGAATTCAGTTTTTGTTCAGTTCAATTATTGAAAAGTGATAGAGGGGGGAGTTTGTATTCTAAAGTACTTCTACCTCAAATATAATTTATGATGGCTCCTTTGTAAGTAAAATGTTTCGTATAACCCCTTTCCCTAATGTGCTTGTTAACTTATATTTTTGTATTGATGTCGCAGTGGACTGAAACCATGGGGAACATCAGATTCCAACATCTCATGTCAGAAAGGAATTGAGGCTGGGAAGGCATGCAGAGAAACAAGGCCAGGCTGTGACTGTTATTCAGCTTCTCTAATATTGGCAATGCTGGCTCCAAGTAAGAAGTATACATACTGAAGTTCTCTCTGCCTTCTCTATTTTACTTTTCTTTTGGAACACATTCCTTTATGATACAGAACACTGGAAAGATGAGCCCACAGCTAGTTACCTGTCTCACCTAAAGAAGTGGAAGTGATGTAGAGAACTGCTCTTCTCTGCCTTGTAAAAGCTGCGCATGAAGGGGTGTGCCACCACTACCCAGAAAGAACTGCTCATTCTCAAGAAAACAGTTCCAGTCAGACTTTGAAGATAGCGTTATCTTCCAATGACCCCAACTTACCGAATCCTTTCCTTGAACAATCAGCGCTAATCCCATCTCTGCTTTTATACAGAGCCTGCTTCCATTTAGGACTTCATACGTTCCAGTTTTAGCTGGTGACAACTGGGTTGCAAGAGTGGGCCCAGGAACTACGGGAGGAGTGGAGATTGGTGAGCTGTCCTTGTGTGTAGGTACTAATGTTCCTGAGACATAGGTGAGTGGAGTTGGCTTCTCATTGGTTGTGCTTTTGTGTGAAGCTGTGAAAAATGTTTTGGGGAGGGTAGTCTGACCACCAAGCTGTGTAGTTCTCCTAATTATATGGTTGACAGTAGATATACTAGCTCCAGTTGTATGAATTGGCAAATGTGCAATTGAACTAGGGCCAATGGTACCTTCAGTAGATGAAGCAGTCACATTTGAGTTACTAGGTCTGACTAAGGTGTAGTTAACTGGGCTGCTGGGTATAAGATTTTTTGTGGTTACTGGAATTACTGCTTTGATTGTTGTGTGAGCTGTGTTTTCAGAGGTGGAGGTTTCAGCAGTTAATTGAGTGTGATCATCCCTTGATCTTGCTACTAATGTTACATGATGTGTTTCATTAGTCAGCTGTAGGAGAGGTTTTGTTGTGGTCTGTCCTGTTGCTATTGAAGTATATTGAAGATAGCCTCTGATTTTTGGAAGATCTTTTTCTCTTATTTGATGGCCATGTAAAATTACTGCAAATTAAGAAAGCAAAAATGTTATAAGCACTAGACAAATGCTTACAAGTTCCCTCCTCCATTCCCATTTTAATGCGCTTATAAGTAAACCAGTATTCACAGTTTCACATTTGGGGAAAACTTCCAAAAGTTGCAACAATGAAGTGAAGAACACCAAAGACTCCAGTGCCAGGCCATCATTGTAATATTTTTGTTTACACATGTGTTTTTACATGTTTATGACTGTATTCCATACATGTAACCCCTTCATCTGCATAGGTTTTAGTACCAATGAACACCACAGTGATAATGTTCAACTGTGAAATAAAAAGGAAGTCATAAAATGCCCTGGAATAAACAGTGGCTGTGATTATTTTATAGCTTGAGGCAGCAGTAGAGATTTATATGGTTTGAGATTGTTCATGGAATCATGTAATTCCAAGATGAAATAAGTCTCACAAACTATTTAGTTTCAACCATAATTTAATGGATAAATTATGTCTACTTGAAATATATTTATGCAATCTATGCTTAATTGCTGTGAATAACGAGAGATTTTCTCACAAGATAGTCCCTTTCATATTATTTTTTCTAAATATAGACAAACTTCTATTATTTTCTTGATCTTTTGAGCAATCCAATCTTTATTAACTAAGAAAAGATCAAGGTGTAATAGCTCTGGTCCTTCATGTTTTGGTTTAAATGTTTTGGTTGCTCTTCAGAGTATCTTCCCTTTTTCCTCCTTATATAAAATGGCTCCATCACCATGGTTCTCCATCTAGTGATACAGTCATTGTTTCAGCTTCACCTATCACATCTTGTACTCACATATGGGGAAAGTATCCAGATATTTACTGATCATGTTGACAGTAGGTTGTAGAATTCCTTCCTTTAAGAAATGTTCACTTGCTAGTTTGTTGGTTATGCATCTCACTCACTAGACTAAAAACCTAAAGTCGAGAACTGTGTGCATAGTTTACCACAAGTGCCTGTGCATAAAAAGTGTTCAGGAGCTATGAGCTGGATGAGTGAGTAAAAGAAGATGCTAGTGTTAGAGACATTCTAGAGTTGTTATAATGCTCAAACAAGTTTGTTTCTTTGAAAACCTTCAGGACCATTGAGTATATAGTGACTGCTCTTGACACAAATTCTCTCCAAGAATATTTTAAGGAGTTTAAGACCTCTGTCTCTTTTCTTCCAGATTCTATCCTTTCTTCTTTCTAAGTATATGTAAACCCAGAGAAGTAAACAAAATTCTAAGACTGGCCCCTGGAAACTTTTTGATAAGATGTGCTGGGAAACAGCTCTGTCCCTTCAAACTTCTTGGTCCTACTAAATTTACGCAGACATTTATGCAGGAGCTGTAGTAGTTGACTCTGGGCTGAGATTTGGGAAAAAATGCAAAGAGAAGAAACATAGCTTTACCCTGGTATTTATGAAATCCTTGAGTTTATAACAGTCAATATAGTCTATAGGAATCTTTAGGTCTTCTTCTTCCATTCAATATATTTTAAGTGGTTAATTTTTCTATATTAATAGGTAACAACAAAACCCTCAGCGCTTATGCTACTGAGGATCAAATCCAAGGCTTTGTATATGCCAGGCAAACATTTTACTACTGAGCTATATTCCATACCCATAACACTCTCCAACTACTGGACACATTCTACATGGTGGCTTCAAACCAAAGATGCTTCTTCATCTTATCACAGAAACACTTGCTCAACCATGTTCACTGCTGCTCTATTCATAATAATCAGAAATTTTAAACAACCTAGATGTCCCTCAACAGAATAATGGTTAAAAAACATGGTACACTTACAAAATTCAGCAGTTTAATTAAATTCACAGGTAAATGGATGTAACTAGAAAAAAAATAAAACATACTCCACGAGGAATCCCAGACCCAAACAATCCAAGCTATTGTCAAGACTAGCAGTTTCTGAGCTCGTGAAAGCTCATAGACTCTGGACTTTGGGAGCCTGCATAGGATGGGCCTAGGCACTCGCTCTGCATGTGTGAGGCTATTGTGTAGCTTGGTCTGATTGTGAGACTTTTAGCAGTAAGATCATGCCCTGTCCCTGGAGTGTCTAGCTGCCTTTTGGGAACATATTCCCCATGCTGGATTGCCCACACAGCTTTGGGGTAGAGCAGGAGGAGGAGCTTGGCCCTGCCAAAACCTGATGTGCCATGTTTGGTTAACACCCATGGGAGGCCTGTCCCTTTCTAAATGAAGATGGAGGAGGAGTGGATGGTGACGGGGCCATATGGGAGGCTGCAGGATGGGGCAGGAGGAGAAGAGGAAGGAGAAACTGGTTAGTTGAGAAAATAAATGAAAATTTTTCTTTTAAAAAAGACTTGAGGTTTTTTTCTCTTTCTAACTGACAACAAGGCCTCATTACCGAAAACGAAACCTACACAACTCATTGAACATGGAGAAATCAAGCTAGTGCATACATAGAACCATCACCCCATGGGCTAGTGTCTTTGGTGCAGGACACTACTCTGCATACTAAATTTAAAAAAGAAACATAAACATTAATCCAGCCACAAACCCTTAGATCAACAATGTCCTGCCTGAAATATATATAGGCCAATGGTGGCACAAAGCTCATATGCGGGAGTAATGAACCAACATCTTTTTTGACTTATGGCCAACTCCATGAGATAGAACCCATACCCAAAACTGCTTGGGTGACCAAGACCCAGATACTAGATAGCATAGGGACCTAGGATAAAATCAAATACTACTGTTCTAAAAAAAAAAAGCAATAAAAATGACTCCTAATAACATTCTGCTCTACCCTTAGTTCCTTGCTCAAACTTCATTAGAAAAGCTTCTTCCTGCAGCAGATGGGAACAAATACAGAGACCCACAGCCGGACTATGTCCAGAGTGAGACACCTTGGAACACTCAACCATAATTTTCTTCCATCGAATCCCTTCCCTCAGGGATCAGAGAGCCCTGTGAAAGAGGAGGTAGCAAGAGTGTAAGAGTAGGAAGAGACTGAGGACAGCAAGAAAACAAGGCCCTCTAATTCAACACAAGAAAAGCTTATATGAACTCAGAAACTGAAGCAGCATGCACAGGCCTGCATGGGTCTATACCAGGTCTTTGGCTAAGTATTATGACTTCAGGTTTAGTTATTTTATTGAGTTCCTGAGTGTGCAAATAAGTGACTTCCTAGTTCTTGCATCTTCTCTTGGGTTTTTTTCCTTCTATTGATTTATTTTGTCCAACTTTGCTGTGGTAGTTTTCTCTAGTTATATTTATATTTTTAAATGAATGGGTAAATGAATGAATGAATG
This sequence comes from Arvicola amphibius, assembly GCF_903992535.2. NCBI lineage: Eukaryota > Metazoa > Chordata > Mammalia > Rodentia > Cricetidae > Arvicola > Arvicola amphibius. The sequence goes on along the minus strand of NC_052056.1, from coordinate 73,964,640 downwards.
AATGAATGAATGAATGAAAACCTAATCCCTTGGGTAAAAATTAAGTGCTGAACTGTTATTTATACTTGCTGGAAAAATGAAAAGAACTTTTCTCCTCTAGAGTGACACTGGGGATATCAACCACTCCAAGACAGGCTTCACATTTAGAAGCAGTTGACCAACATATCATGCAATGCAGTTTTTTACTGTACTTATATTTGGTTACAGTTTGGTGAGTTATCATTGTTTTTATTGTTTCCTTTTCTTTGGGGTGTGGTTTTATTTTATTTGTTTTGTGAGCTGTTGTTGTATTGGGCCTTTGTTTGTTTTTTAAGAAAGAACTTAAAGTTGTGTAGGTAAGGAGGAGGAGATGATCTGGAATAACTTTGGAGAGGAGATGAATATGATCAAAATATAAGTAAATTTAAAAATTGTTTTAAATAATAAAAAAGTGATGGCACCCAATCTCAAAAGGAAAAAGAATCCATCCCTCACGTAAGGACTAGCCAATAATATATACACATAAGCAAACAAATGTATAACACTGAGAAAAGAAAACATGAAATGATAGTTTAAAAAGACAAAAGGTTTACTAATGTGTCCACAGAACAAAAGATGGGAAGGTGCTGCCTCCAAAACCCAGCCTCTTCTTCCTCAGCAATGAAACCTTGACTATAAGCTGAGCCTGAGTTTTGTGGAGTAAAAGAATCCTTCATCCTACTTTTTCTTCTAGCTGGGTAAGAGTATGTTCATAGGTAGCAATTTTTGCTTTTTATATTAGCTTAAAACAATAAGTTTTGGGGGGTTTTCCACGGTGCTAGTGACTGATCCAATGCTAAGCCAACACTATCGTTGCCCTATATCTCCAAACCAAGTCACTTCATTTATGTATTTCTGAGAACATGAAAATATAATCCTGAAAGAATGCCACAAACAAAACTACATGTATTAAGGCAGCTGCCCTGATGCTTCACGCAGCTTCCATAATATCCGTGTAACATCTAAAGCCCCTGTGTCCTCCACTAGAACATTTCAGCAGTGCGGTGTAGACTGTGTTGGTGGTCTTACAAGCTAAATTCCGTGGTTCTGGAAGAAATTGGAAATTAGTTGGTACAGCAGAAAAGAACAAGAACCCAATAGAACTCAATATCTTGGGTATAAAATACTCAGTGGAGAGTAGGTACTTAAGGCAGTCAGTAATTAATCTAAGCTGGGCCTCCCAGGCAACCTTTCTGAGTTGGTTGTACAATAACAATATTTTAGTAACCTTTTGGATGCCTGAATTTACACTTTCTAAATTGCTGTAACTGGTCAGATGACAGCAATGTATTTTTGAATGTCATGGTTTACATAAAATAAACAGCAGTAGATAACAGCTCCGATTGCTAGCCCTGGTCCAATTATCCTAAATTAAGATGATTTTTATAAACTCACATTGATCTATAATATCAATGTGGGTGCCTAAGACAATGTCTTCTGGGGTTGATACCCATTCTAGTTCACAGAAATTCTACTCAAATCATAAAGGCCCTTTGGGAAAAAAAAAAAAAGGTGGTCCCTGCCTGTGCACCATAACAGCTTTTAAATGTCATCACAATAAATACCTGGAGGAACAGAAACCATATCACTTTAGGTCCAGGGCACAGACAAGCATTTGGATTTAAAAGAACTAGATAAAGCATGGCCACCACAGAAAATGGGCTATGTCACTTACCATCCAGGGACAGGAAGAGCATGGCCACCGCAGAGAGCTGCCCAGGCATGACAGGCGAGCTTGGCTGAGCACAGAGGAACCTTGTGAACTGCAGGAATGGAGTCAGTTTCAGAGCAGGTGCACAGAACAGTAGGAACGTCAAACTCCCCGCCCTTTGTCCACTTGTGGTAGAGACGCTGATCTCACTCGCATGGAGAGAAGTAGCTAATAGAGCTAAGGATCGTGCTGCACGGTGAGGGAAACCACAGGCAGCTCACAGTGGCAAAGTAAGCACTTGCCTCTTCCTGGAGTGTTTGTGGGAGGTGAAGGTGTGGGTGGGGCCTGGCAAGGGTGAAGGGCAGCAGAAATCATTTCTCCAAAAAAGGTGGCAGATCTGTGGCAGCGCCTGGCCTATGACTTTGCTCTCCTCTTTATGTAACACCTTGAGGACTTTCCTGTAAGCCCTTGTCAGCCAGTTCTTCAGGCACGAGGTTGAGCAGCAGTTCTAGAACGCTTTCTCTGTGTATGATGCATGCCAGTGTGGTGTTCATAGCTGCCTCCCTTGGAACCTTGTGGGAAATAGGGACATGGGGAGCTGAATCTGGCTCTGGCCGTTCACCAGATGAATTACACTGGTGACTTTTTGTTGAGAGTATACTGATATGAAAATATAGACAAACTTATTGGTGTTTCTCACAATGTTAGGATCTGTTGAATAACAACAAATTCACACATGGGTTCAGTGGTAGCTATCTGCCAGGTGTTTCTGCTTTGCTTGGGTTCTTTATTCCAATCTTAATTTTTAATATTAAATCAGATCACTCACACTGCCATGCCTCATAGAGAGAGAGAGAGAGGGAGAGAGAGAGAGAGAGAGAGACAGAGACAGAGACAGAGACAGAGAAAGAGAACTATGGAATACCTATGAAAAGCTAAGAGGTCACAACAGAGTTAAAGAATTTTTGGAAATAAATGATTTTCTTCCCATTTTAATCTGTTCTATATATTTATTACTAAAATCTAAAATGGCAAAATTTCCTTTATTGAAAATTTCTGAAAACTAGAAAAATCCAATGATACACTCTATTTTTTACCTCCTAACCAAATTACCCTAAATTCTATTTATATTCTTTCAAGTTTGTGTATTTCATCTCAAATTTGAGGCTTCTAAAGTCACAAAATAATTAAGACTCACCTGTGCTTCTTTGGATCAAATTAAAACAAGAAGTTAAATTGAAGTCATATGCACTCAAACTGCATATTCCATACAGATCACTGGGGATAAATCAGGAAGTGAGCCCAGCACCAGAGAAATGAACAGTATCAGAGAACTTATACACAGATTATTCAAAATGACTGCTGTACTGTTTGATATTTTTTTTTTTGCTCTTTTTTTGGTTTCTTTAATTTTTTTTCTCATTTTTTTATTCAAGATTTCCATCTCCTCCCCTTCTCCTCCCCCTTCCCTCCCCTCCCTTTCACCCATACCCCCACTCCATATCACCATAGAACCTTCACCTGGCATTGGATGGAGAAAATGACAGAGCCCCACATAGGAGCACCAGACTGAGCTCTCAAGGTCCTGATGAGGAGCAAAAGGAGGGAGATCATGAGCAAGGAAGCCAGGACCGCGAGGAGTGCTTTTACCCATTGAGACGGTGGGACAGATCTAACGGGAGACCACCAAGTCCAGTCGGAATGGGACTGATGGAACAGGGGACCAAACCGGACTCTCTGAATGTGGCTGACGGTGGAGGAGGACTGAGAAACCAAGGACAATGGCAATGAACATGAACTCTACAGCATGGACGGGCTCACTGTGAGCCTTGTCAGTTTGGTTGCTCACCTTCCTGGACTTAGGGGGAGCTGGGAGGACCTTGAACTAAACATAGTGAAGGGAACCCTGATGGCTCTTTGTCTTTGGAGAGGGGTTGAGTGATATTTTTTAAAAAGCTTTCACATCTATTGTCTGGCATCAGCAGCAGTAAATGACCGTGTGAGATTTAGGTCTAAATTGAGTCTGTCTTTTTTCCTCAATTTGCATGCTCAGAAGGATCCCATCCACGATGCAGGCAAAAGCTCAGGTGCATCTGAACAGAACCCTCCTTTCCTCATTTTGGTCTCCATTAAGGGCAGCACTTCTTTCTTTGCTGTCAACCCACATAAATCTTTCCAACTCTGCTACAGGATCATTTTACAATGTCAGTAATGTCCTGACCCTGTCCCTGGGAAAGGCACCTTTAACCTCCCACAGGGTTCTTTCACTCTGTCCTGGATCTGGAGGGAAAGTAAGCTTGGCGCTAGAGTTGAGGGTCAGTTTTCATAGATCCTTTGCTAACATTTCTGGTTGAGGGCCTTCTGAGCCTTTGGGGGAATTTTGTTCTCAGGACACCTGGCGAGATCCTGGTTCATGGTTGGGTTAAACATCTACGATGGCTCCATGTGATGGGCAGAAGCCTCAAAAGCAGATCCAAGTAAATCTGCTTAGTTCTGGAAGAGACCAAAGCCCAAAACTCTATCAGGCAGAGGAGAGAAGAATTTAAATGGAAATCTTAGAAATGTAAACTGAATCCCTATTGGGAAGACAGGGACCTACCTGAGACCTAAGGAAGAAGGTGGAGAAGTCGCGGTGACTGTGAGTGCCATGGGTGTGGAAGAGAAAACGTGAAGTTGAATGCAGCTGCAGAAGTGAAAGGACCCAACCCAGATGCAGGAATGAGGAGATGGATGGAGAGCACAGTCAGATGAGTGAACAGAGGGACAGAGAGAGGTTGAGAAAGCCACCGCATCAACAGTGGGGCTAAGATAAACTGAAGTAAGAAGTAAGAAATTAGGGCCAACATAAATGACTTGAAAGATGTCCTACCACATTTTCCTTTAACTCTTCTGTCTGGCCAGTGTAGAAGACAGGTAGATCATAGAGAATGACAGTTGATTATCAAAACCATAATCAAGTAGTGACACTGATTGCAGGAGCTGTACCAGATGTCGTGCGGCATCCTTACTTGAACAGATTAAAACATCTCCTGGAAGATGGTATGCAGCTTTTCATCTGGCAAATGCCTTTTTCTCAGTACCTTTCCATAAGGATCACCAGAGCTATTTGCTTTCAGTTGTCAAGGCCAACAGTATGTATTTACAATTTTACCTCAAGGATATATTAATTCTCCAGCTCTGTGTGATAACATAGTTCAGAGGGATTGTGATTAACTGTCTCTTCTACAAAATATCACACTGATCTACTATACTGATGATAATATGCTTATTGGACAAAGTGAGCAAGAGGTAGCAATTATATTGGACTTGTTGACAGCACACATGCATATCAGATTATGGAAAATAAATCCAAAAAAATTTCAAGGGCCTTCTAACTCAGTGAAATTTTTAGGAGTCCAGTGGTATGGGCATGCTGAGCTATTCCTTCCAAGGTGAAGGATAAGTTATTGCACCTGGCTCCTCCCACTACCAAGAAAGAAGCATGATGCATAATGAGCAGATTGAGATTTGAGGAACTGCACATTCCTCATTTAGGTGTGATACTCTGGCCCATATACCAAATGACTTCAAAAGCTGCTAGCTTTGAGTGGGCCTAGGACAGGAGAAGTCTCTTCAGTTCCAACAGACCCCATGGGACTTGAGGTGTCAGTGGCAGATTGGGATCCTGTTTGAAGCATATTGATGGATCACTGAAAAGAATTTTAGAATTTGAAGCAAGGCTCTACCATCATCTATAAACAGTTTTTCTCTCTTTGAGAGATGGCCCTTGCCCTGCTTTTGGACCTTAGTGGGAACAAAACACTTCATAGTAGGCTGTCAAGTTACCATAGACCTGAGCTGTGTGTCATGACTTGGGTATTATCTAATCAACCAAGTCATGAAGTAGGACAGGCACAATAACACTCCATCATCAAATTAAAGTGGCATTTACATGCTGTAGCAAGTCCTGAAAACACAAGCAAGCTACTTGAAGAAATTGCCCAAATGCCTACAGTTCCTGACTTCTGCTCCCATGAATGCAGCCTTATCATCATGATTAGTTAGTTGACTGGGAGAAAGATCAGGGTCTAGTTTACTGATAGCTCTGCTTGTTATCCAGGCACCACCCAGAAGTGGACAGCTGCAGCATTACAGCTTCTTTCTGAGACAACCCTGAAATACGCTGAAATAAAATAGGTAGAAAAGGCCAATTATTGGATACTGATGTATTGATTTACTTAGCATTTTATTTACAGTAATGCATATACTGCCTATTTGCCGAACATGACTTCACTTGCTACCTGAATCAGAATGACCTGGAAACATAGCTGAAACAGTGGGCCCTGGTCCTTAGCAACCTCCTGACTTTCGTGTAGCTTTCCATAAAATCTTGATTGTTTACCTGCTCCATGGACCTTGTGGTTTTAAAGTATAAAATGAGAATACAGACTGGACCCAGTATTCAAGCCTCTCAGAAGCTTTCCTGGCTTCAGCCTACTGTCTCTTCCACTCTCACTGGTGTTGGAGTGCTTATTCCAAAGAGATTCCCACAACATTTCTGGAGGTCCCAGATAGATCTCCTTCACTAAGACCCCAGTTGATCCAGAGAGACTAATCCCAGGCCTCTACCCACCAAAGGTCTATAAATCTGGGAATCACATGCTCCTGTCAGGGTTCCAGGGTACAGCTTCCAGTAACCAAGGGAATGTGAGCCCCAGAACCAGAGTCTTAGAGAAAAAGAGCTGGAGGTCCAAACCAATTAAGAGTCATTTGGGGTTTGACCACCCTGCAGGAGATTGCATCTAAAGCTTCTGAAGTGACACTGGCTTCCAGAGAAATAGACAAACTAGTAATTTAAAATGGGAATGTATAACTTCTGAATTTGTGATGAACGAGTGTGCACACACTTTTAATGATCCCACAGCTCTGTGACTATGGGTCCCACTGAGGTCGTTTCACCTGAGCAGGTTCTCACCTCCCTTAACAGATGATTGAGAATAGTGACATATATGTAGTATGTGATTCCCACTCCTGACTGGCTCCAATTTCCATTGCCATGTGGAGACAAGGCAGTCACCACACCACCTGATCTTGCCCTGTCAGTGGCATCCACCTGATACAATGTTCACTGGCCTCCAGCAGCAAACCAGCTCTGCCAGACACCAACCCACTGCAGTCTAGGGCAAGCCAATTCTAATGTGTCAACTACAGAAAATGCCTGGCCCTCAAAGATGATGGTAGTTATGTTACCCAGCCACATATTTGTCTAAAAGCAAGGGAGAGGTTATTCTCCCCTGATACTGCCTCTCTCTTCCTGTACCTTCCCAGCTTGCACCCAGAATCCTCCCCCCCCTTCCCCTGCCTCATCATCCCGTCTTTGGGGCCACAAAATCCCACAGCTCAGCCTGTTTGGGCTCTGGGGACCTGGAATTGAGTGCACCCAGACCGGTGGGAGGTCCCCTCCTTCATTTGACTGCCCGGGGCAAGGTAGTCCTTTGTCTGAGAGCTGCTTGGCCTGCAAGGGGACCTGACAGTCTGCCAGAGGATCCATCATTCTTTGGGGTGTCCTGCTCCAGTTCTAAGGCCATCCACCCAAAGGGGTCAGACTCTGGCCTCCAGGCAGGTCTGAGGATTCCTGCGGAGGGGTGCGGGCTCCTTCAGTTTGTGCTGCCAGGTTCGCTGTGTGGTATTCCATCCCACCCTGCCCCCACCTTGGCCCTTTTGTCAGGGCTGCGACCCTGGGCTGCCTGGAATCCCTGATCCTGTGCACTGACATTCCATCTGAACTGGTGAGTGAATGCGGAACCTGGGGCAACCTGCCCTGGAAGAGAGCACAGACCCCCTACCCCCACTTCCCTCTGCAGGCTTGTGTCGGTTTCTCCCATCCCTGTGTCTCCCAAGCTTTCCCTAGTGTTCTCAGGTGTCCTGCTCCTGTTCTAAGGCCATCCACCCAGAGGAGTCAGACTCTGGCCTCCAGACAGGTCTGAGGATTCCTGCAAGGGAGTGCGGGCTTCTTCAGATTGGGTCGCAAGGAATAGGTCCTCCTCTGGCACTGGGGAGATCCAACCAGTTTCAGTCACAGCAAAGATTGATCTAGGACACCAAACGCCTCAGGGCTCCCTTTGAAGGAAGAGATGGGCAGGCGCCAAAGCAGGAGCTCCTCCAACAACATGAAAGGCAACATGACATCACCACAAGCCAGACATCCCGAAACAACAAGAATTGAACACCCTACCCCAGAAGATAAAGAAGAAACCGACCTTAAACAGTACTTTATGAAAATAATAGAGGACCTTAAACAGGAGGTAAAAAACTGCCATAAAGAAATGGAGATGACAAACAAAAAGGTAGACGAAATAAATAAATCTCTCAAAGATACCCAAGAAAAACAAGAAAAACAAGAAAAAGCAATCAAACAGGTAAGGGAAACAGTACAAGACCTGATAAATGAAATGGAGGTATTGAAGAAAACACAATCTGAGGGACGACTGGAAATGGAAACTCTGAGTAAACGAACAGAAACTTCAGAGACAAGTATTTCCAACCAAATACAAGAGATGGAAGAAAGAATCTCGGACTCTGAAGATACTATAGAGGAAATAAACTCACAGATTAAAGAAATAAACAAATCTAACAAATTCTTAACACAAAACATTCAGGAAATCTGGGACACCATGAAAAGACCAAACCTAAGAATAATTGGGGTAGAAGAAGGAGAAGAATTACAACTCAAAGGCCCAGAAAACATATTCAACAAAATTATAGAAGAAAACTTCCCCAACCTAAAGAAGGATGTTCCTATGAAGGTACAAGAAGCCTACAGAACACCAAATAGACTGGATCAAAAGAAAGCATCCCCACGCCATATAATAATCAAAACACAAAACATACAGAATAAAGAACAGATATTAAGAGCTGCAAAGGAAAAAGGTCAAGTAACATATAAAGGGAAACCTATCAGAATTACACCTGATTTCTCAATGGAAACCATGAAATCCAGAAGAGCTTGGATAGATGTGCTACAGACACTAAGGGAACATGGATGCAAGCCTAGACTATTATACCCAGCAAAGCTTGCATTCACCATTGATGGAGAAAACAAGATATTCCAGGACAAAAACAGATTTAAACAATACGCAGCCACAAATCCAGCCTTGCAGAAAGTAATAGAAGGAAAATCACAAACCAGGGAGTCCAACAACGCCCACAATAACTCAGGCATCTAGCGACCCTTCACCAGCACAACTAGAAGAAGGGAAACACACAAACTCTACTACTAAAAATGACTGAAGTTAACAACCACTGGTCATTAATATCACTTAATATCAATGGACTCAATTCACCTATAAAAAGGCACAGGCTAAGAGACTGGATACGAAAACAGAATCCAACATTTTGCTGTTTACAAGAAATACACCTCAACCACAAAGACAGACATCTACTCAGAGTAAAGGGTTGGGAAAAGGTTTATCAAGCAAATGGCCCTAAGAAACAAGCGGGTGTGGCCATACTAATTTCCAACAAAGTTGACATCAAACTAAAATCAATCAGAAGAGATGGAAAGGGACACTTTATACTCATAACAGGAAAAATCCATCAGAATGAAGTCTCAATCCTGAATATCTCTGCCCCTAATATAAAAGCTCCCACTTATGTAAAAGAAACACTTCTAGAACTCAAGGCAGCCATCAAACCACACACACTAATAGTTGAAGACTTCAACACTCCTCTCTCACCAATGGACAAGTCAATCAGACAGAAACCTAACAGAGAATTGAAAGACTTAATGGAGGTAATGAACCAAATGGACTTAACAGACATCTATAGAACATTCCACCCAAATAGGAAAGAATATACCTTCTTCTCTGCGGCTCATGGAACCTTTTCGAAAATTGACCATATACTTGGTAACAAAGCAAACTTCCACAGTTACAAAAAAATATTAGTAACCACCTGTGTCTTATCGGATCACCATGGATTAAAATTAGAATTCAACAACAATGCTACCCCCAGAAAGCCCACAAACTCATGGAAACTGAACAGTCAACTACTGACCCACACCTGGGTCAAGGAAGAAATAAAGAAAGAAATTAAAGTCTTTCTTGAATTTAATGAAAACAAAGACACAACATACTCAAACCTATGGGACACAATGAAAGCAGTGCTAAGAGGAAAGTTCATAGCACTAAGTGCCCACTTAAAGAAAACGGAGAAAGCGCTCATTGGTGACTTAACAGCACACCTGAAAGCTCTGGAAAAAAAAGAAGCAGACTCACCTAGGAGAAGTAGAAGGCTGGAAATAATCAAATTGAGGGCAGAAATCAACAAAATAGAAACACAGAAAACAATCCAAAGAATCAATGAAACAAGAAGCTGGTTCTTGGAGAAAATCAACAAGATTGACAAACCCTTAGCCAAACTAATCAAACGGCAGAGGGAGAACACGCAAATTAAGAAGATCAGAAATGAAGGGGGACATAACCACAGACACAGAGGAAATTCAGAAAATCATTAGATCTTACTACAAAAGCCTGTATGCCACAAAATTGGAAAATGTAAAAGAAATGGACAGTTTTTTAGATAAATACCATATACCAAAGTTAAACCAGGACCAGGTAAATGCTCCAAATCGTCCTGTTAGTCGCGAAGAATTAGAAACTGTTATCAGAAACCTCCCTACCAAAAAGAGCCCAGGACCAGATGGTTTCAATGCGGAATTCTACCAGAACTTCCAAGAAGACCTAATACCTATACTCCTTAAGGTATTTCATAATATAGAAACACAAGAGTCACTGCCAAATTCCTTCTATGAAGCTACAGTTACCCTGATACCCAAACCACACAAAGACTCAACCAAGAAAGAGAATTACAGGCCAATCTCACTCATGAACATTGATGCAAAAATTCTCAATAAAATACTGGCAAACAGAATCCAAGAACACATTAGAAAAATTATCCATTACGATCAAGTAGGCTTCATCCCAGAGATGCAGGGCTGGTTCAACATACGAAAATCTATCAATGTAATCCATCATATAAACAAACTGAAGGAAAAAAACCATATGGTCATCTCATTAGATGCTGAAAAAGCATTTGACAAAATTCAGCACCCTTTCATGATAAAGGTCTTGGAGAGATTAGGGATACAAGGGTCATTCCTAAATATAATAAAAGCTATTTACAGCAAGCCGACAGCTAACATCAAATTAAATGGAGAGAAACTCAAGGCTATCCCACTAAATTCAGGAACACGACAAGGCTGTCCACTCTCTCCTTATCTCTTCAATATAGTGCTTGAAGTTCTAGCAATAGCAATAAGACAACATAAGGGAATCAAGGGGATTCAATTTGGAAAGGAAGAAGTTAAACTTTCATTATTTGCAGATGATATGATAGTATACATAAGCGACCCCAAAAACTCCACCAAAGAACTCCTACAGCTGATAAACTCCTTCAGTAACGTGGCAGGTTAAAAGATCAACTCCAAAAAATCAGTTGCCCTCCTATACACAAAGGATAAGGAAGCAGAGAGGGAAATCAGAGAAGTATCACCTTTCACAATAGCCACAAATAGCATAAGATATCTGGGAGTATCTCTAACCAAGGAAGTGAAGGATTTATTTGACAAGAACTTTAAGTCTTTGAAGAAAGAAATTGAAGAGGATACCAGAAAATGGAAGGATCTCCCCTGCTCGTGGATTGGAAGGATCAACATAGTAAAAATGGCAATTCTACCAAAAGCAATCTATAGATTCAATGCAATCCCAATCAAGGTCCCATTAAAATTCTTCACAGAGATTGAGAGGACAATAATCAACTTTATATGGAAAAACAAGAAACCCAGGATAGCCAAAAAAATCTTATACAATAAAGGTTCTTCTGGAGGCATTACCATCCCTGACTTCAAACTCTATTACAAAGCTACAGTATTGAAAACGGCTTGGTATTGGCATAAAAACAGAGAAGTTGACCAATGGAATCGTATAGAAGACCCGGATCTTAAACCACAAACCTATGAACACCTGATTTTTGAAAAAGGAGCCAAAAGTACACAATGGAAGAAAGAGGGCATCTTCAACAAATGGTGCTGGCATAACTGGATGTCAACCTGTAGAAGAATGAAAGTAGATCCATATCTATCACCATGCACAAAACTCAAGTCCAAATGGATTAAAGACCTCAATATTAATTTGAACACATTGAGCTTGATAGAGGAGAAAGTGGGAAGTACTCTACAACACATGGGCACAGGGAACCGTTTCCTACGCATAACCCCAGCTGCACAGACATTAAGGGCAACATTGAATAAATGGGACCTCCTGAAGTTGAGAAGCTTCTGTAAAGCAAAGGACATTGTCACTAAGACACAAAGGCAGCCTACTGACTGGGAAAAGATCTTCACCAACCCTGCAACTGACAAAGGTCTGATCTCTAAAATATATAAGGAACTCAAGAGACTAGACGGTAAAATGCCAATTAACCCAATTAAAAAATGGGGCGCTGAACTGAACAGAGAATTCTCAACAGAAGAAGTTCGAATGGCCAAAAGACACTTAAGGTCATGCTCAACCTCCCTAGCTATCAGGGAAATGCAAATCAAAACAACTTTGAGATATCATCTTACACCTGTCAGATTGGCTAAAATCCAAAACACCAATAATAACCTTTGCTGGAGAGGTTGTGGGGTAAGGGGTACACTCATCCATTGCTGGTGGGAATGCAAACTTGTGCAACCACTTTGGAAAGCAGTGTGGCGGTTTCTCAGGAAATTCGGGATCAACCTACCCCAGGACCCAGCAATTCCACTATTGGGAATCTACCCAAGAGATGCCCAATCATACAACAAAAGCATATGCTCATCTATGTTCATAGCAGCATTATTTGTAATAGCCAGATCCTGGAAACAACCTAGATGCCCTTCAGTGGAAGAATGGATGAAGAAACTGTGGAATATATACATGCTAGAATACTACTCAGCGGTAAAAAACAATGACATCTTGAATTTTGCAGGCAAATGGATGGAAATAGAAAACACTATTCTGAGTGAGGTAACCCAGACCCATAAAGATGAACATGGAATATATTCACTCATATTCGGTTTCTAGCCATAATTAAAATACATCGAGCCTATAAATTTGGGATCCTTGAGAAGATAATAAGAAGGTGAACTCCCAAAAAAAGATATAGTAATCCTCCTGGATATTGGAAGTAGACACGATCGCCAGGCAAAATTGGGAACTTGAGGTTTGGGCAAGACTGGGCCAAGGGAAGATGGGGAGAGAAAAGTGTGAAGGGGAGAACGGGGGGAGCTCGGAGGAATGGGGTGCTTGGGATATAGGAAGGGTGGATATGGGAGCAGGGAAGCATATATCTTAATTTAAGGAGCTACCTGAGGGTTGTCAAGAGACTTGACCCTAGAGGGGTTCCCAGGTTTCCAGGGAGACGCCCCCAGTTAGTTCCTTGGGCAGCTGAGGAGAGGGAGCCTGAAAAGGCCAGTTCCTATAGCCATACTGATGAATTTCTTGCATATCACCATAGAACCTCCACCTGACGATAGATGAAGAAAATGACAGAGCCCCACACTGGAGCACCGGACTTAGCTCCCAAGGTCCTGATGAGGAGCAGAAGGAGGGAGAACATGAGAAAGAAATTCAGGACCGTGAGGGAACCTCCAGCTGGCGACAGATGGGAAGGTGACTGAGCCCCACATTGGAGCACTGGACTGAGCTCCCAAGGTCCTGATGAGGAGCAGAAGGAGCGAGAACATGAGGGAGAAAGTCAGGAACGTGAGGGGTGCGTTCACTCATGGAGACGGTGGGACAGAACTAAAGGGAGATCACCAACTCCAGTTGGAATGGGACTGATGGATCATGCGACCAAACCCATCTCTCTGAATGTGGCCAACAGCGGGGGCTGACTGAGAATCAAAGGACAATGGCTCTGGGCTCTGATTCTTCTGCATGGACGGGCTCTGTGGGAGCCTTCTCAGCTTGGTCGATCACCTTCCTGGACCTGGGGGGAGTTGGGAGGACCTTGGTCTTAGCATAGAGTGGGGAACCCTGATGGCTCCTTGGCCTTGAGAGGGAGGGAGGGGAGGTATGGGTGGAGGGGAGTGGAGGGAAGGGGAAGAAGGAGGGGAGGGAAGGGGGAGGAGAAGGGGAGGGAGGGGGGAGGAGGAGGAAAGGAGATGGAAATTTTTAAATATAAAAAAAATAAACCATGAAAAAAAATAAAATAAATAAATAAATAAATAAATAAAAAGTTTGGCAACAAAAAAATATAAAATAAAATAAAAGCAAGGGAGAGCCCCTCCATTATTACATAGAAATTATAAAACAGTTTTCTCCTCATAGCCAAACTTTAAGGATGAGCTGCTCCCCAATTCAGATGTGAAACATTTTATTGATGGAGCTGAAGTATACAACAGGGAAGAGCCCCTCGCATCAAGAGATTTAAAGCAGCAATATATAGAGAAAGGGGACTGTTTACCTGATGGAGGAGAGTTATCTGTCTATGTTTCTTTCATTGGTTAATTAATAAAGAAAACTGCCTTGGCCCTTTAAGAACAGAAAATTAGGTAGGTGGAGTAGACAGAACAGAATTGTGGGAACAAGGAAGTAGAGTTAGGGAGAGACACTTCAGGCAGTCGCGTGGTGAGACTCCATGCTGCTCCTCTCCGAGATGGACGCAGGTTAAGATCTCTCCTGGTAAGCCACACCTTGTGGTGCTACACAGACTAAATATGGGTTAAGGAAGATGTGAGAATTAACCAATAAGAGGCTGAAACTATGGGCCAGGTAGTGATTTAAAAGAATACAGTTTCCGTGTAATTATTTCGGGTGTAAAGCTAGCCGGCGGCGGGTGGCGGGACGCAGCCCCGCCGCTTCCTTCTACAGGTTGGCGCCCCGGGTGGTGGGACACAGCCCGCCGATTCACACTACATTTACCTCAGTGTGGTGGTTTGAATAAGTGTGGCTTCAGGAGGCTCATATATTTTAATGCTTTGTCATCAAGGAGTGTCACTATTTAGGATTAGGAGGTGTGGTCTTGTTGGGGTAGATGTGGCTTTATTGGAGAAAGTGTATGACTTGAGTGAGCTTTGAGGTTTCAGAAGCCCAAGGCAACCCCAGTGGCTCCTCCTTCCTGCTGCCTGCTGAACCAGATGTAGAGCTCCCAATTCCTCCAACACCATGTTTGCCTGTGTACCACCATTCTCCCCATTATGATTATAATGGACTGAATCTCTGAAACAGTAATCAAGGCTTAATGAAATACTTTCATTTATAAAAGCCGTGCAGTCATGCTGTCTCTTCACAGCAATAGAACATTGACTAAGACACTCAGGGTGCAAAAGTTAAACAGACCAAATGCTTCAGCTCCTGGAAGCTGTCTGGGGTCCCATCTGTGGCATCACTGCTATATGAACACAAAGAGCCCAGGTAGAGTAAGTTGGGAAAATGTACAGATCAGTCAGACAAACAGGCTGCCCTCCATGAAGAGCAGTAATGCCCTCTCGAAGACACCACAGTTTATCAAATAAAAATCCCAGTACCAAGCCAGGTGGTGGTAGAGCATACCTTTAATCCCAGGACTCAGAAGGCAGAGGTAAGTGGATCTCACTGAGTACAAAACCAGCCTGATCTACAAAGCATGTTTTGGGACAGCCAGGACTGAAAGTCTGTCTCAAAAAAAAAAAAAAAGTCCAGTACCAGGTTCCATATTATACATCCAAAAGAAAACACATTGCAGGCTATTGCCATTGCTCTTGATTGCTCCCTAGAATTTGATGTTGCCATTGCTAAAGACACCACATAGTTGAATGAAGAAATCAAGGGCAAGGAAAAAATAGACTGGTACCCAAATCCTAGAAACTTTATTCTTAACAGCTAGATTTCAGTATTCGAAGATGAGATGCCATGCACACTACTGGCTGAGAAAAGTCATCAACACTCTTAGCCACTGTGAACTGTCAACTTTAATAGCAGGTTCTCTAGAAAGATATGCACACAGGTTCAATCATGGAACAAATATTATTGGAGTAACCAACCATTTTTGGTTGGATTTCAAGCCAACTATATAATGCAGTGAACTTGGCTAAAAATCTGACCAGCTAGGTCATAGGCTGTAAGAAATAACCTAGCATTATTATTCTACTAAATTGACATACTAATAACTGACCTCTGTGTTTTTATCTTTATCCCAATAGATCAGTGCATCTCCCAACCTTCCTGAGAGAAATTTCTTTTTATCATAGATGGTGATTACTACACAGGCTCATAACTAGTCAATATGCAGAAAATATAAGGCTGTGGAATGCTCAGCACTAAATGGGACACCTATGTCACATATACACACATACCCAAGGTTGAGAGGTTATAATGGGAGAGGGTCAAAGGTTGACCTCAGAGAAAGGAGACACCAGCAATGAAACAGTATTTTCCAGAGCTAACAGCACTGTTCACATGGACTCACAGAGGCTATACTGCATGTGCCTGACCTGCATAAGGTCAACACAACCAAATTCTCAGCATGAATGGGGAAGGGTCAACTGATTTCCATCCCATCCCAGAGAAATTTGGCAGTGTAGAAGGGCATTTTTATTGTCATAATGTATGAGCAGGTATATGATGAAGAAGCGTGTTATGGGAAACTAACAGAGAGAGGCAAATACTGCTGTTAAACACCCTACACTGCATAGCCCAGATTCAACAATGATTTATCTGACTACATCTGACAAAACTCACAGTGAAGAAGTCCCTGCCTGGGCATCCCAGAATTGTACTGTGCTATTCCCAAGGCAGGATGCAGAACCTGTTCTGCACCTTTGGAGCCCATGACCAAATCCACATGACTGCCTCTCTCTCCTGAGCACAAACATAGCCAGGCAGGGATGGGGGCCAACTGCCATGAAAGTCGGGGGCAGGATCTCATGCATCCTGCCCTCACCCATACCACCTGCACCAGAACACCAGTCTTCACCGCCCCCCACAGGAGCAGGAGAGCCAGACAACACCTTGCAGTAAGTGCTCCTCCATGATGCTGGTGTTCCTTAAACACCGAGAAGAAAGTCAGAGCTGCACTAGACAGCAGATTTCTAGCTCCTCTTCCACACTCACCTTTCCTACTCCTTACCCTCATCATCTCCCTTGTGCTTTCTCTCCTCTCCAGGAAAACTGATTTAAAGTTTTCACAGCTATTATCCAACTGGAAAAGCCACACAAGATGAGGATGAGGGGACAAGAGTGAGTCCTCATAGTAACAATAGGGAAACGCCTTGGCCCAGACAAGGCCCATTGGGAAATTCCCTGCACTAATTACTAGGGTTCTCAACAGGACCCTCTAGTTGTAACCAGAACCCAACTAGCAAGAAGGTGCTGGGTGGCATACAAAACTCAACTTCCTGATCAGGCCAGGTGTTAATGGGGGAGAATTGGGAAAGGAAGGGAAAGGGCTGTGGGGACAAGGACATCTGATGAATGGCAATGAGGGAAGGCACAAGAGAGGCAAAAGAACATTATTCTCAGAGTGTTCTTCTCCTTCCTCATAGCTTCAGCTTCTTTACCACTTCCACGGGTTTCCATGGCGATACCTGTAGAATCAGGAGCCAAGTAAGAGATGTAAATCCTATAAGGAGGTTGGATGGTCCCTCTGCCAATAGCAGGATGTGTCAGCAATGCTTGCTTCAGGAATACAGCCTTATTACCTCTCATTTCTCTCATGAAGGCACTATACCATCTTTCAGTGAGATGGCATTTCCTTATGTTTGATCTGAGAATAAAAGTTCAGGTGACTGTACTAAAAAAGATTTTTTTATTAGATTATGTGTACTCCATTAAAATCAAAACAACTCTGAGATTTCATCTTAGTTGCAAATCAAAACGACTCCGAGATTCCATCTTACACCTGTAAGAATGGCCAAGATCAAAAACACTGATGACAACTTATGCTGGAGAGGTTGTGGTGAAAAAGGAAGACTTTTGCATTGCTGGTGGAAATGCAAGTTGGTTACAGCCCACTGTGCATGTCAGTGTGGCAATTTCTCAGAAAATTAGGAAACAACCGTCCTCAAGACCCAGCAATGCCACTTATGGGTATATATCCAAAGGATGCTCAATCATGCCACAAGGAAATGTGTTCAACTATGTTCATGGAAGCATTGTTTGTCATAGACAGAACCTGGAAACAACCTAAATGCCCTTCGACCGAAGAATGGATAAGGAAAATGTGGTACATTTATACAATGCAGTACTACACAGCAGAAAAAAAAAATAATGACATCTTAAATTTTGCAGGAAAATGGATGGAGCTAGAAAACATTATTTTGAGTGAGGTAACCCAGACACCGAAAGACAATAATCACATGTACTCACTCATAGGTGGTTTTGAAACATAAAACAAAGAAAACCAGCCTACAAACCACAATCCCAAAGAACTTAGAAACAATGAGGACACTAAGAGAGACATACATAGATCTAATCTACATGGGAAGTAGAAAAAGACAAGATCTCCTGAATAAATTGGGAGCATGGGGACCTTGAGGGAGAGTTGAAGCGGGGAGAGAAGAGGCAGGGAGGGAAGCAGAGAAAAATGTAGAGCTCGATAAAAAAAAAAAAAAAAAAAAAAAAAAAAAAAAAAAAAAAAAAAAAATCTCAAAGAAAAAATTTGAAGTGCCTTCTGCACCCTGGTGGTAACCGAGGTAACCCAGGAGCTGAAAGACAAGTTCCAACTACTCTGCAGAATAAATTGCACCGCAACATCACTGATTAGATGGAGTTTCAGAGACATACAACACTTCCTAGCAGTTTCTTGTACCCTCGAAAGACACCCAGAACTATTTAGCTGGCCACAGAAAACTGTGGTCATCTCTTGTAGCTTTAAGTTACTCAGGTTTGGAAATCATGTCATGGCTATAAATAGTCAATCCATATGTGGGAAATGAGTGAGGGAAGTAGAGGAACCTGGCTCAGGGATGTTTGCCTCTTGTAGGAAATCCCCATGAGACATCTTCTAGGGTGCTTGTCCTACACTGGTGTCTACTGATGCCAGGAGCATCAGTGAGGATGCGAAATGACAGTCTTCCTGAAAGGTCTGCAAGAGACCTTGTCCTCTGTCACAACCACCTGTGACCCAGAAAGGCTTGATCTCTAAGACAATGTTGAGCTATGAGGGACTACAGAGCCACCTGCTGGCACACAGGGTGGAAGAGCAGTCAGTGCTCTTGAGTGGTATGCCCCATGCCCCATCCTTATAAACACTCAGAATGAAAATCAAGTTATAAGAGTAACAAATAGTTTTAAGATAACACACACACACACACACACACACACACACACAGATGTTTTACTTTGATAATAGCAAACCCTTAAATAATACATTCTTACAAAATTTGGAGAAGGGCTGGTCCTGGCAGCCAACAGATGGTAAAGAAGATGTCATGTGAGTCTTGGAGACATTTTCAGGCTGTGTGGTAGAATAAAAAGAGTGCTGGTTGGAGGTGGGATGGGAGGGATGAGGAAAGTGAACCACAGACCTTCATGGATGATGCTATAGCTCACACCACATAAACCCTGCATGGTTTAGGGAATCCAAATTTAATAAATTTATAAGTTGTAATTCTGATTAAACAAACTGAGTAAAATTTGCCAAATAAAGCTATTAGTGAATATAAAGTAGCTTTAACAGACGTTTTTAGTAAGTTAGATTTTGGAGATAAAATGATGGCCTTTCTCTTTTTGTCCACTGGGTGGCAGAACATCACTATCGTAGATCTTGCTGGTTACGCGACAGCTCAATTGGCATAGACGGTAAATGGGCGAACCGTTTTCATTTAAAATCCAGATTGTTTTCTCTATTCTTAAAACTAAGCACAATTTCTAAAGTTCAGCTCCAGAATGTCAACTAAAGTTCACCATTTCATCTGGAGGCAGTGGTGTTTCTCTAAAACAATGCTTAAGGCCTGAGCTCACCTTCCTGTCCTCCACAGGTCAGATGGTCAGATGCTAAGGGAGAGCAGGACATCATCCTAGGAGCTTCAGCATGTTTATCCTCACAGGCTGTGCAATGTTAACTCCGTTTTGTAAAATAAATGATGAAAGAGTGGAAGCGCAAAGAGGCTAAGTGCTTGTCTAAATAGATGGAACTGGACGTCAGTTGAGCCCTTTCTTATGTGGTGAGAAAAAAGAAATGAGGGAGAAGGGGACAAGTTATGGGACTGGAGAGATGACTCAGCAGTCAAGAGCAGTGACTGCTCTTCCCGAGGTCCCATATTCAGTTTTCATCATTCACAACTGCCCAGACTCCGGTTCCAGGGAACAGTGTTCTATTCTGGCCTCCTCCAGTACTGTATGTATGTGGTGTACAGACACACATGCAGGCACCCACACATACACATGAAATACAGATAAATAAATCTAAAAATAAAGTCCATTTGCCCATTTGCTGTCTAGAATTCCCACAGGGCAAAGCAGTAGAATGCTCCAGGAGAACAAGTCTGAATCTGGATATTTTACATGGTGGTCCAGAGTATAAACATGATTGCTAAAGTTAGTCTGTGATGAAAGTGTCTGTTTTGTTGCATCTGTGTTTAGGCTGGAGGAAGCAAATTACTCCTCAGCATTCAGTAACTTCTTTCTAATCCCACATATTTCTTTTTTCTCCCTTCCTTTTCTTTCTTGTTTTTTTCTTTTGTTTTTCCTTCTTTTCTCTTCTCTTCTCTTCTTTTCTTTTTTTCCTTTTTTTCTTTCTTTCTTTTCTTTTCTCATGGCAGTCTGAACTGGCTTCCTTGGCCTTTGAGAGCTGGGGTAAGCTCAAGTCTAGCACACTTCCCAACTGAGAACTTACTCCCTCAAACGTTCTGGGCTGGAACAGGCCAAAGGTAAATTGTTGCGGTATAGAACAGCTTGATCCATTCTACTGGCTCCTGTTGAAGTTTTGTTCCCTTCATCAAATTTAAGGGCAGTTTTTCAGTTAGACTAAAATGTAGAGTCACTCGCACTGCCCTAAAGGTCACACTCACCTAAAGGTCAGTGTGTCTTAGCATGCAATGCTATACAGCCTCTATAGTACAGAGTCTATAATATCACCAGTCTATAGCATCATATGGCATCACCAGTCTATAGTGTGACACCTTCATTACCCTAAAAATTCTTGTTTCACTTATTAATCTTCTCCCTGCGAGTCTTTTCTACTATCCATATTTCTTGCTTTTCCAAACTATTATATGTAGCCTTTTAAGACAGGCCCTTTTCACTTATCCTCCATTTACGGTGTCTCAATAACTCATTTTTATGTCATTGAGTAATACCAGATGTTACACAGTTTGCAATCATTTGGGTAAATACCAAGAAGTATGATTGCTATCTTGCCTGGTAAGACTATTTTAACTTTACAAGAAACTTCAAATTGTCTTGTAAAGTGATTACGTCATTTTACATTCCTACCAGCAAGAGTGAAAATTCTTGTTGTTGCACTTCCCAAATGTCATGTATTTTGTGTGTGTATGTATGTGAGAGAGAGAGTTTGTGTGTGTGTGTGTGTTAGAGAGAGAGGGAGGGAGGGAGGGAGGAAGAGAGAGGGAGAGAGAGAGAGAGAATGTGTGTGTGTGTGTGTTGTTTTACTTGGTAGTAACCATCAATCTTCTCAAAAGACAATTGATTTCCATAAGTCTTGCTAGATTAAAAGCTGTTATGGGCAGAAGAGCCTATCAACAGAACAGCTATACATAATGCCTGTTTCTTGAAGTCAGTCAACGTTCCCAATGCTTAAGGTACATGCACTGTTATTTGGGCAAGTGTCCACAAAGGCCCATGATTTACGAGGTATCCCCTCAGCTTGGCACTATCAGGAGGTTGTAGAAATTTTAAGAATTGAAGCCCAATGAGAGTTCTACTAGAAGCATATACACATACATATTATATATTTTTTAGTAAATATAAAATAGTATGCATCCTTAGTGTTACTTCCCCTCCCCTTCCTCCTCCTTGATGGAAGTCTTCCCCTACGTTTTTCACGTTTACTTTCATAGCACCTGTGTCCTACTATGGCCCTCTTTATATGCCTCCCCCTTTAATTTCCTGGTTTCTGTGGTTACTCTTGCTTTGAAAGTCATGTCTAAAGACTTAGGACTAAGAACCATAAATAAGAGAGAAGACGAAATGTCTGTCTTTCTGGGTCCTGATTACTAATTGAGTATAGTATATTCTAATTCCATCCATTTACCTAATTACAACCATTTCTGTTGCTTCCGTTTTCTTTACGGCTGAGTAACAGTCTACTGTGTACAGGTCACATTTTTTTTTCTTTAGTCACTTATCCGTTGGAGGCCATTTAGGTTGTTTCCATGTCCCACCTATTGTGCAAAGAGAATGGCAATGAGCATGACTGTGGGGTAGGATGTGGAGGCCTTTGAGCATATGCTACAGAGTGGTACAGCTGGGTTGTGTGACAGCTCTGTTTTCAGATGTGTTGGGAACTCTCCATGCTGATCTCCAAAGTGACTTAGCAGTTTTCAGTCCCACCAACAGGGGGCGGGCGTTTACAACCCACCAGCACTTTTGACAGCTATTTTCTTGATCTTAGCCATTCTGACTGGGGTGACAGGAAATCGCAACGCTGTTTTTAATCTGCATTTTATTCATTAATAACAATGTCAAAGACTTTCTAAAATATTTCTTAGCAACTTTTAATTTCTTCTTTTGAGAACTCTTTGTTCGGATCCATAACCTATTTTTAAATTGGGTCTTTATTTTTTTTTCTTGATTCTTTGTGTTTTGCTTCTGTCAAATGAATAAATGATGAGGCATACCATTCTATGCCTTCCTTTTCACTTGGTTGATTTTTTTGCTGTACAGCTTTTCAGCTTTTATGAGGTCCCCATTTGTCAGTTGTTAGTGGTAATGCCTGAGCACGCAGAGTCCTCTTCAGAAAGTCCCTTTCTACACCTGCCTTGTAGGGGACTGCCTTTGTTCTCTTCTAACAGTTTCAGTGTTCCAACATGTGTGGATCTTTAATTCATCTGGAATTGCTTTTTGTGCAGAGTGATAGATAAGGGTCTAACTACACTCTTCGGCATGTGAACATACAGTTTTCCCAGCACCATTTGTTAAAGGCACTCTCTGCTCCAGTATGGTTTTTGGCATCTTTGTCAAATACCAGATGGCAGTAGTTGAGTGCATTCATGTTTGGGGCTTCTATTTCATTCATTGTTCTACAAGCCTGACTTTGTGCCAAACATGCTATTTTTATAAAAATAGATCCACAGTGTATCTTGAAATCTGGAATGACGATCTCTCCTACAACACTGTACTTTCTTGCTCAGGATTGCTTTGTTGTCCTTGTGCTTTTGTGGTCCCATGTGAATTTTAGGATTTTAATTTTTTTTTCTTTGAAGAATGTCCAGGAGATTTTGATTGGGGTAGTGTTTATTATACACATTGCTTTTGGTAAAACGGTCATTTTCACAATATTAAATTCTTCCAGCCCATGAATATGGGAGCTTTTTCCATTTATTAATGTGTTTCTCAGTCTCTGTCTTCAAAGATGCAGTTTTCAGTTTAGAGGTTTTACATTTCCTTAGTTAAGTTAATTTCTAAATATTTTAAGACTATTGTGAATGGAAGTGCATGCATTATCTCTTTCAAAGTATGTTTGTTGTTGATGTATAGGAAGACTACTGATTTTTGTAAGCTGACTTTTATCTTGCAACCTTGCTCAACTCAGAGATAATTTCTAGAAATTTTCTGTTGGCATTATTAAGATCTTTTGTGTATAATATATCATCTATAAATAGGAATATTTTTACTTCTTTTATTATTTGCATTCCTTTAACTTATTAGTCTCGATGGTGCCTCAAACACTAGATTAAGAAGTATAGGGGATAATGGAAATCTCCGTTTAGTTCCTCATTTTATTTGCATTACTTTGCATTATTCTCCATTTAAGATCACGTTGACTATAATATAATAATACACTGCTTTATTGTGCTAAAGTATATTCCACCAGTCTTACTCTCTCTTGGACTTTTACAGTGAAGTGTGTTGGAATTCTGTCATAGGCCTTTTCTCCGTCTATTGCAATGGCAACTTGATTATGGCCTCGTGTGCATTTTTATACTTTATTACATTTATTGACTTACATATGTGAAACCATCTGTGTTTCTTTAGGATAAAGCCAAATTGATTGTGGTGGGTGAACTTTTGATATGTACCTATATTTGGCTTGAAAGTCTTTTATTAAGGATTTTTGCATCTACATTCAACAGACATATGGGCCTGAAGTTTTGGTTTTACTTGTTGATATTTTCTTAGGTAATCATTTGGCATTTGTTGCTATTCTCCTGAACTTTGTTGAACTGTTTTGATGGTGGTGGCACTGGTAGGATGTGTGCATGATGCCTCTCTCTCTCTCTCTCTCTCTCTCTCTCTCTCTCTCTCTCTCTCTCTCTCTCTCTCTCTGTGTGTGTGTGTGTGTGTGTGTGTGTGTGTGTGTGTGTGTGTGTGTGTGTGTTCTTTAAAGTCTGAAATTTTTTATGAAGTTTATAAGTATTCTTTTAAGGTCTTAAGGTTTTGTCATGGGATTCATGGCAATTCTCATTGGAGAAAATGTCTATAGGACTGGCTGGTGGATTTGGAAGAGATAAACTCTCTTGGCCTTTTATATTATTTTTGTTTTTATGAGGAGACCTGGGAATGTAAACCTCTCTCATTGCTTGTGTGCTTGATGTGAGCTTTTAGTCAGCCTTAGGTTAGGCCAGCATATAGCTTCATTTTGAGCCTGAGGGTTGAAATTGGCACCACTAGGCACAGGTTCTAGGGACTTAACAGGCTAGATTCTTGCACAGATGTGCAACCTGGGGTAACACTGGAGGCTAGGTATGGTGCAGATAGACTAGAATGTGAGAAAGAGGGTGTGGTAGCTTGATTGAAAATGTCCCCCATCGGCTCATAGGGAGTGGTGCTTTTAGAAGGCGTGTTGTTGTTACAGTGGGTGTGGCATTGTTGAAGGAAGTGTGTCACTGGGAGTGGGCTTTGAGGTTTCAAATGGTCAAGCCAGGCCCATTGGCACTCTCTTCCTGCAGCTTGCTGATCCAGATATAGAACTCTCAACTATCCCTTCAGTACCATATCTGTCTGTGTGCCACATTGCTTTCTGCCACAGCAATAAGGGACTAAACCTCTAATCTATAAGCTAGTCCCAATTAACTGTTTTCCTTTATAAGAGTTGCCATGATCATGATATCTCTTCAAAGCAATGGAACACAAACTAAGAGAGAAGTTTAGGTATTGCTGTGATAAGAGTGACCATGATTTTGTTGGAGGAATATGGAATACTTTGGGACTTAAGACTAGAAAAGCAATTGAATGCTTTAAGTGGGACTAAATGAACCTTACTAGTAGGAGCATGGAAGAGAGTGGTGCTAAGGGTGATTTGAACTGTGCGAACCCAGCTCAAGATGTTTCAGATGTGGGCTAGACACTGTTCTTGTGGTATTTTTGGCAAAGAATGTGGCTTCTTCTTGCCCTTAAAATCTGTCTAAGATTAAATTGAAGAGTTTGGGATTAATTGCATTTGCAGAGAATTCAAAACAGCTCAATGTTTATTGATGGCCAGTCTTATGCAAATATATAATGAAAAGGAGCAAACTGAGCAATGAAAAATACAAAATATACAGTTTGAGGAGAAAGGGACACGGGAAGTAGAAAGGACAGCTCCTGTGTTCAAGGAGATAAATGGATTTAAAAAATCTTGATGAGCCGGGCGATGGTGGCACATGCCTTTAATCCCAGCACTCGGGAGGCAGAGGCAGGCGGATCTCTGAGTTCGAGGCCAGCCTGGTCTACAAGAGCTAGTTCCAGGACCGGCTCTAGAAACTACAGGGAAACCCTGTCTCGAAAAAACCAAATAAATAAATAAATAAATAAATAAATAAATAAATAAATATCTTGATGTTAGATGGAATAAAGGTAGTGGTAACCTCAGAAAAAAACAGTTAAGCTTCTAACTTGTGAAAATGAATTAAAGAAAAACTTAGGTCAAGGCAGTTGGTACACTACTTTAATCCCAGCAGTCAGGAGACAGAACCAAGCAAATCTCTGACTTCAAATCCAATCTGGTTTACAGATCAAGTTTCAGGAGAACCAAGCTTAGACAATGAAGGGAACATTGAAATTGAAAACAGAAGCTGATAAAGACATAATTGAAGGAGGGGGCCATGTTCCAGCCCTAGCAAGCAGCAGAACTTGGTAGCTTTAGTTACATGGTTTTGGCTATAGAGTCAAGAATACAAAAAGGGATTATGGAATCTCCCTCTGTGACTAGGGAAAGCTACTGAGACCAGAACTGTGTCAGGGGTATCCCCGTATGGAGGCCTAAAGAGGCATTGCGTAAAGCTGTGAGAGTGAAGCCTGGATTTTCTTGGAGACCCCATGATATTAGAGATGGCAGAATGGTGGGATACCTCCGAAGGAAAGCTGCTAACAAGGAATGGAATCAGCCCAATAAAAAGAAGTATGTTGCGGTTGACAAAGCAGAGAAGAGTTGGAGATCTGAGAAGCAGTTTGACATCAGACATGGGGATGCAGAGTTTGGAGTTTGCCCATTTGGTTTTTGGTTTTGCTTTGGTCCAGTTATTTCCTCATTATGCTCCATTTGCTCCCTTTGAGAATGGATATATATATATATATATATATATATATATATATATATATATCTCCTGTGCCATTATGATGTAGGTGTGTCTTCTATCTATCTGATGATTTCATTGGTTAATTAATAAAGAAACTGCTTGGCCTGATAGGTTGGAACATAGGTGGGTGGAGTAGACAGAACAGAATGCTGGGAAGTTAGGCAATCGCCCTACCTCTCCTCTCTGGGACAGACGCGATGGAGCCAGCCGCCAGGTCAGACATGCTGAATCTTTCCCGGTAAGACACCACTCGTGGTGTTACACAGATTATTAGATATGGGTTAGTCAAGATGTGAGTAAGAGGCTGAAACTAATGGGCCAGGCAGTGCTTAAATGAATACAGTTTCCGTGTAGTTATTTGGGGGCATAAGCTAGCCAGTGGCCGGGAGCCAGGTGGCCGGAACGTTGCCCATCAGCTCATCATCTACACCATTATATGTTGGAAGTATGTGATCTGCTTTTTGATTTTGATTTTATAGTTAAAAGATCGCCTTGAGTCTCAGAAAAGACTCTAAACTTTGGACTTTTAAATGATGTTGAGATGTTATAGACTATGGGGACTTTTGAAGCTGGACTGAAAGCAATCTTTGTATTATGATATGGCTGTAAGTTTATGGGGCCAGGGAATGGAAAGTGGCAGTTTGAATGATTTAGAAGGAGCAGGCGGGGCTGCGTCCCGCCACCCAGCTAGCTTTACACCTGAAATGATTACACGGAAACTGTATTCTTTTAAACACTGCCTGGCCCATTAGTTTCAGCCTCTTATTGGCTAATTAACCCATATTTAGTAATCCGTGTAGCACTATGAGGTGGTCGCTTACCAGGAGAGATCTTAGCATGCGTCCATCTCAGAGAGGAGAGGCATGGCAACTGACTATGGCGACTGCCTGAAGCATCTGCCTCACTGCCTTCTACCCAGCATTCTGTTCTGTTTACTCTGCCTACCTAATTTTCTGTCCTATTAAAGGGCCGAGGCAGTTTCTTTATTAACCAATGAAATTAACACATAGACACTCCTCCATCAGAATGAAAATGGTCCCCATAGGAAATGTCACTATTAAGAGGTGTTTTCTTATTTGAGTAGGTGTGGCCTTGTTGGAGGAAGTATGCCACTACAGAGGGGGTGCTTTGAGGTTTCAAATGCTTAAGCCAGGCCCAGTGTCAATCTCTTCCTGCTGTCTACCCATCTGGATCTAGAACTCTCAGCTACATTTCTCCAACAACAAGTCTGCCTGTGTGCCACCATGTTTCCCACTATGATGATAATTGGTTAAACCTCTGAACCTATAAGCCAATGCCAATTAAATGCTTTCATTATAAGAGTTGCCTTGATCATGGTTTCTCTTCACAGTAATAAAACACAAACTAAGACAGGGACTTACCAGACCTGACCTGAGCACAGTTTATGCCACCAGGGCTAGTTCTGGATGTTGATTATAGTGGAGAATAGGTTAGGAGCAAAAGAGTTGATCAAAATGAGCTGGCACAGAATGTGTGAGCAGGCAACTCACAGGTATCCCATCTGGGTCTATGCTGCTACATTATAACCTACTGTGTATGGTGGCTATAGGGTCACTGGTGGGAAATGAGGTTAGTGTCAGTATGGAATTCCAAAGGAATTAAGATGGGCTGGGGAGGAAGAGGCTAAGCTGGTGGAAGTGGCAGCATTGAAGGTACCCTAGGAAAAACAGAACAAAGTAGAAGAGGGAGAATATAGCCTACCTAGATCCTCCAAGTATGGTTGTGTGGTCCCAGGTAGAAAGCAAGGCTGTACTCATTGGCTGGGGAGCCCCCAAAGGAATAGAGAAGGGACTGAGGCAGACAGACAGTAGTAACAGGGCTAGGGGTATTAGAATTGTTAGTACATTCTCAGCAATATCTACTGCTCACCTGAAAGTTTCAGACTTCAAGAATATTTCTAACAAGTGATGCAAAATATTTGATTTTTTTTCAAATCTATCTTTGTGTATTGTGTTGGCTAAACACCTGGAAAAAAGGGACCTTAAATTGAGGAACAGTCTCCAAGGCCTATGGACATAAGTATGTGGTATTTTCAGGATTACCAATTAATGCATAAGCAGACATGTTAACTTAAACTTGCAAGTTAACACAAATTCCTTCTAGTTTAGAGTATAACTAAAATTTAAGATAAATAGTTAAGTAGCCTTAGTCAAGATGTTACCTAGTTATTGTTCCCACTCTGATTCTGTAAGAGATCTAAAAAAAAATCGTATTGTTGGAAACCAAACTGACTTTCAGGACATGGCAGGCCCTGTTCCCCCATAGACTATTGCTCTCATCTCATGGTGATCCTCTAGGCTCTGCTACTCCTAGAGTCTGCAGATTGGGATGGCAATGTTGCCCTGTACTTTTAGCTTTCCTTATGTAATTAATATGGTTACAGAACAAAAGTTTTATGTTTTATCAAAATAATTGCTTATACTTTCTACAAATCTGTTGTTTCTAATTAAGAAACAAAGTCTTACATTAGGTTTGCTTAAAAACATCTCTGTCAAGCTTCATCTAAGTGCCATGCAACATATATTTTAAAGCAGGAATTATTCTTCAGTGGTGATGTAATTGACCTTCTGGGTGCTCAAAGTAGAACACCATACATAGACACCAATGGTAATATACACATAGGCATCAAGAGCACCAATATTTTGGCCTATATCTCTAAGTCAATTAAGTCCCAGAGGAATATGAGATATCAATCAGAGGATGAAACAGTGGTGGTACGTCACCTGTCCCCTTGGTTGAAGAGGCCATGGTGATCTCAGAGGACAGATTCTGAATAGTGTAAAACTTGAAAAAAAGGGATAGTCAGCATAAGTATGTTCCCTATTCTTCCTAAGGAAATGTCACGGTCAAAAAGACTTTGACTCATCCCTAGCAGATGTCACAATGGTAAAATGCTAAAAGAGCCAAAGACTCTTCCCAAATCCTAAGTAGTCCCTGATGATCAGACTCTCAACTGTCCTTGACATTAAAAGAGAAACTGACTAAACAGACCCTCTTCCACAGCCTTCCTTCTTTACCCTATCTCTTTGGTTCACCCACCAGCGTCCTTGGCAGTCTGTCTAGAAACCCACTAGCCATGCTGGCTAGGGAAACAGGAATGTAATTGGCATTCTCCTTTCCATTCTCCAATTCAAATTCCCCAGTGTTACCACCAGCTCTGTAAAAGACCACCGATTGCCTCTCCTTTCTCCCTGTCCCCATTCCCAAGGAACTAAACAGAGTTTCTCCTACAGCCTTTCTTCCTAACCTCATCCCCCAGTTTCAGTCACCAACAAACTGTGCACTCTCTCCATGGACACTCACTGACTATGCTAGCCATGGAATCAGGTAGGTGATCTTCAGTCTCCTTCTCTTCCTCCAATTCCAATTCCCCAGTATCAACCCCAAATATAGCAGATCACCTAGATGGGAAAAGACTTAAGCATGGTTTGGTACCGGCATTTTCTTGGGTGGGCTCTGTTTGCTAGAAGCAGGCAGAGCATGACTCCTTTAAGAGAGGTTTTCCTGATTCAGTCCTAGGAGATGTTCTAAAATGCAGCTTCTTGGGCCACGCTGCCAGTGCAAAATCTGGCTATGGAGCATTTGAATGGTATTTGTGGGCCCAGGTATTTGTGTGCCCACTCGGGGTCGGGAGGAAAGTAGATGAGACTATGCCCATGACTAAGTGCTTCCTGCCTGGGCAGGCAGCAAGATCAGATCTACTAAGTGTGCACAGGCAGGAGAGCATGGTGGATTCCTGCCGCCATACACCATTTTAAAAGATATTTCCAGGATACTCAGTGCTTTGCATGGCAGATTTAGCCACTACTCAGATTAAAAGGGTATATATGCTGCACACTTTAATTCTCAGAGTAAAAGTGCTGAGTGCAGCTCCTACCTGGTGGCCCCAGAGCTGGCAGTAATGGTACCTCCACCATTTTAAAAGTGGAGAGAGGTAGAGCCAGCATCCAGAGCAACTGTAACCAAGCTGTCTACCATTTTAAAAGCTCTTCAAGACAGTAAAGAATTACAGATAATGCAATAAGGGCAGATTCAGACATTAAAAAAATCTATATGGGTCACAATGTTGGATAAATCTATGTAGGCTTGGAAGAGAGAAGAAAAAAGTATAGAGAGTTGGAAAAGAAGTGTATCATTTTAAAAGAATGTAAAGAGACAGCCTACAGACTGTCATAGATTAAAAGGAGTAAAGGAAAAATAAGCCACATAAAGATGAAAAATTCATAGAGAATCTGGATTATGAATATTATGGTGTTTTCTTTGAATTTTTGAATGTGAAGGAGCTAAGTACAGAGAGACATTTCGTTGTACAGGCTGCTAAGATAAATCAACATAAAGGTATCTTGACTTTAAAATTTGAGTCTAAGGATATGTTGCTTTGAAAAAGAGGTTCTTTTGTTTCTACAAAGGATGAGAACCTGTGGATTGCTTCCAGACTAAAATGGTTTGATAGACCATGACCTCCTGAAAGGTTGCCATGACAACCCCAATAAATTACTTAGCCCAAATGCTGACTGCTAACTGAGATGAACCTAAAACATAGGATACATCATGAAAGACCTGATTAACAGTGCCCCCAAACAGCAGGAAGAAGTTTGGATAAAACTATGCCCATATTCCCAACTGTTGTCTATAAATGTTTGTTTATATTTAAAGGATGATATGCTATAGATATTTGCATTGGCATGGATCTTGGTTTATTGATACAAATTTAAGGTTAATTTTGTTATATGTATATTTCTGTTCTTGATTAAGGTATTGTGTTTGTGTACCTCATTTAAAAATGTAAAGTATGGATTCTCCCCGGATTCTGCCTTTCTCTTCCTGTCCCTTCCCAGCTTGCACCCAGAACCCTCCCCTCACCCGCTTCATCCTCCCTTCTTTGGGGCCACAAAATCCCACAGCTCAGCCTGTTTGGGCACCGGGGACCTGGAATTGAGTGTACCCAGGCCGGTGGGAGGTCCCCTTTTCCGATAGCCTGCCTGCAGCAAGATAGGCCCTTTGTCAGTGAGCCACTTGGCCAGCAAGGACACCTGACTGCCTACCAGAAGATCCATCATTCATTGGGGTGAGTGAATTGAATTCATTGGGGTGAATTAAACTTCCAAAAGAAGACCCAAAGGGGATTATTCAGAGGAAGAAATGGGCAGGCGCCAATGCAAGAATTCCTCCAACAATTTGAAAAACAACATGAAAGCACCAGAACCCAGCGAACTTATAACAGGAGGACTTGAACACACTAATCAAGAAGAAGTAGAAAAAATTGACTTTATGAAAGTAATAGAGTCCCTTAAACAGGAGGTGAAAAACTCCCTTAAGGAAATGGACGAGAAGAATAACAAAAAGTTTGAAGAATTGAGTAAATCCGTAAATGATATCCTAGGAAACCAAGAAAAAAACAATCAAACAGATAATGGAAACAGTACAAGACTTGAAAGCTGAAATGGAGGCAAGGAAGAAAACACAACCCGAGGGCCAGCTGGATATGGAAAATCTATGTAAACGAACAGAGACTACAGAAAAAAGCATAACCAACAGAATACAAGAGATAGAAGAAAGAATCTCAGATTCTGAAGATACCATAGAGAAAATAAATGCACTGATCAAAGAAAACAGCAAATCCAACAAATTCTCATCAAAAAACATTCAGGAAATATGGGACACAATAAAAAGACCAACCCTAAGAATAATAGGCATAGAAGAAGGAGACGAATTATAGCTCAATGGTCCAGAAAATATATTTAATAAAATTATAGAAGAAAACTTCCCAGACCTAAAGAAAGATATTCCTATTAAGGTTCAAGAAGCTTACAGAACATAAAATAGACTAGATCAAAAAAAAATCCCCTCACCATATTATAATCAAAACAGAAAACATACAGAATAAAGAAAGAATATTAAGAGCTGCAAAGGAAAAAGGTCAAGTAACATATAAAGGTAAACCTATCAGACTAACACCTGACTTCTCTATGGAAACCATGAAATCCAGAAGGTCCTGGATAGATGTTTTGCAGAAACTAAGAGATCATGGATGCAAGCCCAGATTACTATACCCAGCCAAGCTTTCATTCACTATAAATGGAGAAAACAAAATATTCCAGGACAAAAACAAATTTAAACAATACGTAGCCACAAATCCAGGCTTACAGAAAGTAATAGAAGGAAATTCACAAACAAAGGAGTCCAGCATTGCCCAAATAACTCAGACATCTAGCGACCCTTCACCAGCACATCTCAAAGAAAGGAAACACACAATCTCTACTACCAAATAAAAAATGACAACCGGAGTCAACATCCACTGGTCATTAATATCACTTAATATCAATGGACTCAATTCACCTATAAAAAGGCACAGGCTAAGAGATTGGATACAAAAACAGGATCCAACATTCTGCTGTTTACAAGAAACACACCTCAACCACAAAGACAGACATCTACTCAGAGTAAAGGGTTGGGAAAAGGTTTATCAAGCAAATGGACCTAAGAAACAAGCGGGTGTGGCCATACTAATTTCTAACAAAGTTGACTTCAAAGTAAAATCAATCAGAAAAGATGGAAAGGGACACTTTATACTCATTACAGGAAAAATCCATCAGAATGAAGTCTCAATCCTGAATATCTATGCCCCTAATACAAAAGCACCCACTTATGTAAAAGAAAATTACTAGAACTCAAGGCAGCAATAAAACCAAACACACTGATAGTGGGAGACTTCAACACTCCTCTCACACCAATGGACAGGTCAATCCGAAAGAAACCTAACAGAGAATTAAGAAACTTAATAAAGTTAATGAACCAAATGGACTTAACAGACATCTATAGAACATTCCACCCAAACAGAAAAGAATATACCTTCTTTTCTGCGGTTCATGGAACCTTTTCGAAAATTGACCACATACTCGGTAAAAAAGCAAACTTCCACAGTTACAAAAACATATTAATAACCACCTGCATCTTACCGGATCACCATGGATTAAAATTAGAATTCAACAACAATGCTACCCCTAGAAAGCCTACAAACTCATGGAAACTGAACAGTCAACTACTGAACCACACCTGGGTCAAAGAAGAAATAAAGAAAGAAATTAAAATCTTCCTTGAATTTAATGAAAATAAAGACACAATATACTCAAACTTATGGGACACTATGAAAGCAGTGCTAAGAGGAAAGTTCATAGCACTAAGTACCCACTTTTAAAAAAATGGAGAAAGCACACATTGGAGACTTAACAGCACACCTGAAAGCTTTAGAAAAGAAAGAAGCAGACTCACCTAGTAGGAGTAGAAGACTGGAAATTATCAAACTGAGGGCAGAAATCAACAAAATAGAAACACAGAAAACAATCCAAAGAATCAATGAACCAAAAAGCTGGTTCTTGGACAAAATCAACAAGATTGACAAACCCCTAGCCAAACTAATCAAACGGCTGACAGAGAACACACAAATTAATAAGATCAGAAATGAAAAAGGGGACATAACCACAGACACAGAGGAAATTCAGAGAATCATTAGATCTTACTACAAAAGCCTGTATACCATAAAATTGGAAAAATGTAAAAGAAATGAACATTTTTTAGATAAGTACCATATACCAAAGTTAAACCAGGACCAGGTGAACAATCTAAATAGTCCTGCTAGTCGTGAAGAATTAGAAACTGTTATCAGAAAACCTCCCTACCAAAAAGAGCCCAGGACCAGATGGTTTCAATGCAGAATTCTACCAGAACTTCCAAGAAGACCTAATACCTATACTCCTTAAGGTATTTCATAATATAGAAATGGAACAGTCATTGCCAAATTCCTTTTATGAAGCTACAATTACCCTGATACCTAAACCACACAAAGACTCAACCAAGAAAGAGAATTACAGGCCAATCTCACTTATGAACATCGATGCAAAAATTCTCAAAAAAATACTGGCAAACAGAATCCAAGAACACATTAGAAAAATTATCCACTATGATCAAGTAGGCTTCATCTCAGAGATGCAGGGCTGGTTCAACATATGAAAATCTATCAATGTAATCCATCGTATAAATAAACTGAAGGATAAAAACCATATGATCATCTCATTAGATACAGAAAAAGCATTTGACAAAATTCAACACCCCTTTATGATAAAGGTCTTGGAGAGATTAGAGATACAGGGGTCATTCCTAAATATAATAAAGGCTATTTACAGCAAGCCGACAGCTAACATCAAATTAAATGGAGAGAAAATCAAGGCCATCCCACTAAATTCAGGAACACGACAAGGCTGTCCACTCTCTCCTTATCTCTTCAATATAGTGCTTGAAGTTCTAGCAATATCAATATGACAACACAAGGGGATCAAGGGGATTCGAATTGGAAAGGAAGAAGTTAAACTTTCGTTATTTGCAGATGATATGATAGTGTACATAAGCGACCCCAAAAAACTCCACCAAAGAACTCCTACAGCTGATAAACTCCTTCAGTAACATAGCAGGATACAAGATCAACTCCAAAAAATCAGTTGCCCTCCTATATACAAAGGATAAGGAAGCAGAGAAAGATATCAAAGAAGCGTCACTTTTCACGATAGCCACAAATAGCATAAAATATCTTAGGGTAACTCTAACCAAGGAAGTGAAAGTCCTATTTGACAAGAACTTTAAGTCTTTGAAGAAAGAAATTGATGAGGATACCAGAAAATGGAAGAATCTCCCTTGCTCTTGGATTGGGAGGATCAACATAGTAAAAATGGCAATACTATCAGAGGCAATCTATAGATTTAATGCAATCCCCTTAAAGATCCCATCAAAATTCTTCACAGATCTTGAGAGGACAATGATCAAATTTATATGGAAGAACAAGAAACCCAGGATAGCCAAAACAATCTTATACAATAAAGGAACTTCTGGAGGCATTACCATCCCTGACTTCAAACTCTATTACAGAGCTACAGTATTGAAAACAGCTTGGTATTGGCATAAACAATAGAGAAGTCAACCAAATGGAATCAAATAGAAGACCCAGATCTTAACCCGCAAACCTATGAACACCTGATTTTTGATAAAGGAGCTAAAAGCACACAATGGAAGAAAGAAAGCATCTTCAACAAATGGTGCTGGCATAACTGGATGTCAACCTGTAGAGGAATGAAAGTAGATCCGTGTCTATCACCATGCACAAAACTCAAGTCCAAATGGATTAAAGACCTCAATATCAATCTGAACACACTGAACCTGTTAGAGGAGAAAGTGGGAAGTACTCTACAACATTTGGGCACAGGAGACCGCTTCCTACGTATAGCCCCAGCAGCACAGACATTAAGGGCAACATTGAATAAATGGGACATCCTGAAGCTGAGCAGCTTCTGTAAAGCAAAGGACACTGTCACTAAGATAAAAAGGCAGCCTACTGACTGGGAAAAGATCTTCACCAACCCCGCAACAGACAAAAGTCTGATCTCCAAAATATATAAGGAACTCAAGAGACTAGACTTTAAAATGCTAATGAACCCAATTAAAAAATGGGGCACTGAACTGAACAGAGAATTCTCAACAGAAGAAGTTCGAATGGCCAAAAGTCACTTAAGGGCATGCTCAACCTCCTTAGCAATCAGGGAAATGCAAATCAAAACAACGTTGAGATATCATCTTACTCCTGTCAGATTGGCTAAAATCTAAAACACCAATGATAGCCTTTGCTGGAGAGGTTGTGGAGTAAGGGGTACACTCATCCATTGCTGGTGGGAATGCAAACTTGTGCAACCGCTTTGGAAAGCAGTGTGGCGGTTCCTCAGGAAATTCGGGATCAACCTACCCCAGGACCCAGCAATCCCACTATTGGGAATTTACCCAAGAGATGCCCAATCATATTACAAAAGCATCTGTTCAACTATGTTTATAGCAGCATTATTTGTAATAGCCAGAACCTGGAAACAACCTAGATGCCCTTCAGTGGAAGAATGGATGAAGAAAGTGTGGAATATATACATATTAGGGTACTACTCGGTGGTAAAAAACAATGACATCTTGAATTTTGCATGCAAATGGATGGAAATAGAAAACACCATCCTGAGTGAGGTAACCCAGGCCCAAAAAGATGAACATGGGATGTACTCACTCATAATTGGTTTCTAGCCATAAATAAGGACATTGAGCCGATAATTCGTGATCCTAGAGAAGATAAACAAACAAGGACAAGATCAGAATTATAATCAGCCCAAACCCATATGCCTAGATAACAGCATAAAAAACACAACCAGTAGCAACCAGGACAATATCTCTTCACTGAAATCTAACAACCCTACCATAGTAAGTCCTAAGAGAAAGCAATACAGCTGAAGCACAAGATAAAGACTTTAAAATAGGTATTATAAAATTTTAGGACATTAATGAGGGTACAAGTAACTATTTATGAAAATACAAATAATAGAAAGAAATGAAGAAAACAGTTCAAAACAACAAAGTGAATATAGATTAGCAAAGTAAACCAAAACTGAGGAAAAACTGGAACGGAAAATTTTGGAAACTTGAACAGGAACCTCAGAGGCAAACTTCACCAACAGACTATAAGAGATGGAAGAGAAAATCTCAGAAAATTGAAGACCAGAAAGAAAATGGATAACTCTAAGAAAATGTTAAATACAAAAAATCCAGGCACAGAACAGCTAGAAATTCTGGGACAATAAGAAAAGACCAAATCTACAAATAATAAGAAAAGAAGAACAGGAAGAGTCACAGATCAAAGGCACAAAAAAATATTTTCAACAAAATCATAGAAGAAAAATTCTCTAGCCTAAAAAAGGTGATGCTCTACTAAGGTACGAGAAGCATACAGAATGCAAAATAGACTGGATAAAAAATAAATGAACAATTCTCCATGACTCATAATAGTCAAAATACTAAAGTTACAGAACAAAGAAAAATATTAAAAAGCTGCAAGGGGAAAAGACCAATTAACTTGTAAAGACCTACCTATTAGAATAACAATTGACTTTTCAATGAAGACACTAAAAACCAGAAGAGCCTGGTGAATGTTTTACAAAACTCTAAAAGACTACAGATGCCAGCCCAGACTACTATACCTTGCAAAACTTTCACAGTTAAAGGAGAAAGACTTTCATGATAAAACCAACTTACATAATACCTATCTGTTGTAAGGAGGAGCAGGGCCGCATCTCACGGCCTGGCTAGCTTAACCTCCAGAATAATCACACAGAAATTTTATTAATTAAATCACTGCCTGGCCCATTATGTCTAGCCTCTTATTGGTTAACTCTCACATCTTGATTTAACCCATTTCTAATAATCTGTACATCACCACAGGTTGTGGCTTGCTAGGAAAAATTCTAACCAGCATCTGTCTCAAGCAGGAGAATCATGGAGTCTGCCACACTTCCCTTCTTCCCAGCATTCAGTTCTGTCTCCCCACCTATCTAAGTTCTGCCCTATCAACTAGGCCAAGGCAGTTTCTTTAATAACCAATGAAAGCAACACAATACAGAAGGGCCTCCTATACCACCTATCTACAAATCAGCTTTACAGGAAGCACAAGAATAAAAACTTCAACTTGAAAAGGTTACTACACCAAAAACAAACAAATAAACAAAAAAATCACAAGGAACAAATAATCTCAGACCAGCAAATCAAAGGAGGCAGAAAAAAATAACAACAGTAAAATAAGCTAAACACAGCTTTTGATAATTCACAGCATCAATGGTCTCAATAGTTCAAATGGAAAAAAAAAGACATATACTAACAAATTGGATATGAAAACATATATCCTGCTGCATCCAGGAAACATGCCTTACCAGCAAACCAAATCCAAGAACACATCAAAAAGATCATCCACCATGATCAAGTAGGCTTTATCCCAGTGATTCAGTGGTGGGTCAATATACAAAAATCAGTAAATGGTAATCCACCATATAAATAAACTGAAAGACAAAAATGACAATATTATCTCATTAGATACAGAAAAGACAATTGACAAAAATCCCAAACTTCTTGTTAAAATCCCGGAGAGACTAAGGATACAAGAAACATACCTCAACATAATAAAGGCAATTTGCAACAAGCCTACAGTCAACATCAAATTAAATTGAGAGAGAAACTCAAGTAATTTCACTAAAATGAGAAGCAAAATAAGGTTGTCATTTTTCTCCATATCTATTTCATATAGTACTTGAAATTTTAGTTATAGCAATAAGACAACTGAAGTAGATGAATGGTATAACAAATTGAAAAAATCAAAGTATCATTATTTGCCAATGATATAATAGTATATGTAAACACACTAAAAATTCCACCAGAGAATACCTCAGTCCATAAATACTTTCAACAAAGTAGTTGGAAAGAAGATTAACTTAAAAAAAATTTAGTATCCCTCCTATATGCAAAAGACCAAGAAAGAAATCAGGGAAACCACACACCATTCATCAATAACCTCTAATAATAAAATATCTTGGAGTGACTCTAAGCTAGTAAGTGAAAGATTCATATTGACAGAAGTTTCAAGTCTTTGAAGAAGATTCAGAAATTGGACATATCTTCTTTGCTCATGAATTAACATCTTAAAAATAGCCTTCCCTACCAAAAACAAGTACACATTCAGTGTAGTCCCTATCAAAGTTCCTACATAGTTTTCTTCACAGATCTGGAAAATGACAATTCTCAACTTCATAGGGAAAAGCCAAAAACACAGATTGCTAAAAACAATCCTGAATAAAAGAAACTGCCAGAAAGTCTCAGTGTTCCTGATTTTAAGGTTGTATTACCAGAGCTATAATACAAAGAGTCAGGGAATGGCATAAAAATAGACAGGCAGCATGGAATAGGAATTGGAGACCTAAACATATATCCACACACCTACAGACACCTGATTTTTGATTTTAAAAAAATCCAGAAAACACACTGGAGAAAAAAGACCAAGCATTTTTCAACAAATGGTGCTGGTCAAAACTGAGTGTCTTGCATGTAGAAGACTGTAAAATACATCCATACTCACCACACTGCAGAAAAATTAAAGTCCAAGTAGATCGAAGACATCACCATAAAACCAGAATTACATTGAACCTGATAAAGAGACAGTAAGGAGATAACCTTGAATGAATTAGAACGAGAAAAAAACATTCTGAACGAGTACTATCAGTGCAGTCACTAAGATCAACAATTTAAGGGGGGGGTTCATAAACTGAAAAGCTTCTGCAAAGGCAAAGGATACAATCAGTAGGACAAAACTGCAGCCTACAGAATAGGAAAAGAATTTTGGCAACTCCACATCTGATAGAAGACTCATATCTAAAATAAATTAAAGAAGTCAAGAAACTAAATATCAAACAACTAACATTAACCAACTTTTAAATAGGGTACAGATCTAAATAGAATTCTCAATAGAAGAATCTCAAATAGCTGAGAAACAATTAAAGAGATATTTGATATCCTTACCCACTAGGAAAATGAAAATTAAAACTACTCTTAGATTCCATCCTACACCTGTCAGAATGGTTAAGATCAATATCACAAGTGGATTGTTCATGCTGGCGAGGATGTAGAACAAGGAAAACACTCCTCCATTGGCTGATGGGAGTACAAGCTTGTACAGGCCACTATGGAAATCATATGGTGGTTCCTTAGAAAGTTGAGAATTGACCTACCCAAAGACCCAGATATACCACTCTTGGGCACATCATCCACCACAAAAACATTTGCTCAACCATGTTCATTTCAGCTTTATCTATAATAGGCAGAGCTGTAACAATCCCAGATGTCCCTCAACAGAAAGAATGGATAAGGAAACGTGCTTTTTTACACAGTGGAGTATTACTCAGATGTTTAAAAAAATGACATCATAAAATTTCCAAGCAAATAGATGGAACTAGAAAAAAATTATCGTGAGTGAGGTAACCCAGACCCAGAAAGACAATATGTTATATATTTACTTATAATGGATATTAATCATTAAGTAAATTATCAAGCTATAATCTGTAAACCCATGGGATTAGGAAAAGAGGAATAATTGGGGTATGGGAACATGGATTTCCCTGACAGGGGGAATAGAGTAGATTTTATGGGTGAACTGGGACAGGTGGGGACAGTAGGAGGGATAGAGGATGATAGGATGATTGACAGAGATGACTAGAATTGGGGGGCTACTGAAGGTGGGAATCTAGTGCAGTAGAAACTCCTGGAATCTGTTAGATGATGCTAATTTTGACTCCTAATAATGGAAGATACATTTTAAACTGTTTATCTCTTGTAGCCAGGTGAGACACCCAGTGACAAGACTGGTTACATTCAATTGAGTTGTTGGCCATCAGGGGTCCCATGGAAATTCCCAGACATTCAAGATGTTGCTAAGACAAAGGGTTGCTCTCTGCAAACTGACAGCAGAGCACTATTGCCAAGGATGACACCACACAACTCACTGAACTTGTGGAAGTCGTGGTGGTACCTACCCAGAACTTTATTATCCCTACATTCTAGTTTCTTTCATGTGGTAACTGCACGCTAAAAAAAGAAAAAAAGAAAAAAAACGTGGACCTCAACTCAGGCACAAAACTTTGGCCTACAATATGTCCCTGCCTCCAAAATATGCCAGGCAATGGTGGCACATACCTTGAGGAAGTAGCCAACCAATGTCTGGTTGACTTAAAAACCTACTTCACAAGAAGGAACCCATATCTGAAACTGCTTGGATAGTGAAGAACCAGAGACTAGATTGTAGCACAATTAATAAAAACCCAGAGATAGATATTGGGGTTCAAAATGAAGGCAGAAAGGCAAAACAGCAGCCATTGGCTCTTATCTTTACCTCAGTCTGAAATGGTAATCCTGCTCCAGGGAATCTTCAGAATGAGACTGTGCGTAGGATCTGTCTCTTTCCAACTGATTCCTCTCTAGTGCTGAAATTAAAGGTGTGTACCACCAACTACCAACCAGTTTCCTATGGCAAACTACTGTGGCTACTGATTAGAAAGGTGTGTGTCACCACTCCTGGTCTGTAAGGCTAACCAGAGTAGCTGTTTTACTCTCTGATCTTCAGGCAAGCTTTAATTTATTTATTTATTTATTTATTTTCTTCTTTTTTTCCCATTTTTTTATTCAAGATTTCCTCTCCTCCCCTCCTCCTCCCCCTTCCCTCCCCTCCCTTCCACCCATACCCCCCACTCCAACCTCTCTCCAAGACAAAGACCCATCAGGGTTCCCTTCACTATGTTAAGTCCAAGGTCCTCCCAGCTCCCCCTAAGTCCAGGAAGGTGAGCAACCAACTGACAAGGCTCACAGTGAGCCCATCCATGCTGTAGAGTTCATGTTCATTGCCATTGTCCTTGGTTCTCAGTCCTCCTCCACCGTCAGCCACATTCAGAGAGTCCAGTTTCATGCTCAACCTCCTTAGCAATCAGGGAAATGCAAATCAAAACAACGCTGAGATACCATCTTACACCTGTCAGAATGGCTAAAATCAAAAACAACCAATGATAGCCTTTGCTGGAGAGGTTGTGAGTAGGGGTACACTCATCCATTGCTGGTGGGATGCAAACTTGTGGCAACCGCTTTGGAAAGCAGTGTGGAGGTTTCTCAGGAATTTGGGATCAAACCTACCCCAGGACCCAGCAATCCCACTATTGGGAATTTACCCAGAGATGCCCAATCATATTACAAAAGCATTTGTTCAAACTATGTTTATAGCAGCATTATTTGTAATAGCCAGAACGTGGAAACAACCTAGAGACGCCCTTCAGTGGAAGAATGGATGAAGAAAGTGTGGATATATACATATTAGAGTACTACTCGGAGTAAAAAACAATGACTCTGGATTTTGCATGCAAAATGGATGAAAATAGAGAAACACCATCCTGAGTGAGGTAACCCAGGCCCAAAAAGATGAACATGGGATGTACTCACTCATAATTGGTTTCTAGCCATAAATAAAGGACATCGAGCCTATAATTCATAAAAAATCCTAGAGAAGCTAATATAGAAGGTGAACCCAAGAAAAACATATAGGTTATCCTCCTGGATATTGGAAGTAGCAAGATTGCGGACAAAAAATGGGAACATGGGGGTGTGGTGGGATGGGGGGATGGGGGAGAGCAAAGTGTGAAGTGGAAGAGATGGGAAGAGCTTGGGGGAATAGGATGGTTGGGATATAGGAAGGGTGGATATGGGAACAAGGAATTATATATCTTAGTTAGGGGAGCCATTCTAGGGTTGGCAGAGACTTGACTCTAGAGGGGTTCCCAGGTGTCCAGGAAGACGCCACCAGCTAGGTCCTTGGGCAGCTGAGGAGAGGGTGCCAGAAATGGTCCATATCCTATTGCCATACTCATGAATATCTTTGCATATCACCATAGAACCTTCACCTGCATTGGATGGAGAAAAATGACAGAGCCCCACATAGGGAGCACCGGACTGAGCTCTCAAGTCCTGATGAGGAGCAAAAGGAGGGAGATCATGAGCAAGAAGCCAGGACCGTGAGGAGTGCTTTTTACCATTGAGACGGTGGCACAGATCTAACGGGAGACCCAGCAAGCTTTATTTTTTAAAATACAAATTAAATACCACTACAACTAGATAGCTCAGAAACCTGGGGTAAATTACTGCTTGACCAAACACTGTTGATCAAAAAAATTAATAAAATTATACCTACTAATATTTTTGCTATACTAATAGATCACTATCTTATCCAGTCTTCATCAGAGAGGCTTCTCTCCAGCAGTAGATGGAAACAGATGCAGAGATCAAATAGCAGACATGTGGAAGAGAGTCTCCATAAAATGTCTCCCCTTAATTCTCAGGAATCCCTCTGGCTTAGTAGGGTTTCTATTGCTGTGAAGAGACACCAGGATCACAGCAACTCTATAAGGGAAAACATTTAAATGGGGGCTGGCTTACAGTTTCAGAAGTTTAGTCCATTATTGTCATGGCAAGAAGCAAGGCAGCATGCAGGCAGATATGGTACTGGAGAAGGAGGTAAAAGTTCCACATCTTGGTCCTTAGGCAGCAGGAGACACGATGTATCACACTGGGTGTGGGCTTGAGCATATATGAGACATCAAAGTCCACCACCACAATGACACACTGCCTCCAACAATGCTACACTGCCTACTACTGTCCACTCCTATAGAGATGGAATTGTATTTCAAATCACCACACCCTCTGAAGAAGAGACAGAAAAAAGTGTAAGAACCAGAGAGGAGGGAGGACACCAAGGATAACAAGGTCCTCTGAATCAACTAAGGCAAGGTGCATATGAACTCGCAGATACCAAAACAGCAAGCAACAGGACCCGTATGGGTCTGGCATCAGGGTCCTCAGAGTATATTATAGCTATTAGTTTAGAATTTTTATGGGGCTCCTGAATGAGAACAAGTCAGTCTCTGACTTTTGTGCCTACTCTTGGAACTCATTCCCTCCTGTTGGATTGCCACGAACAATTCAATATGATAGTTTTTGATTCACTTTCTTGTATTTTATTTTGTTAGGTTTGGTTGTGATCTCTAAGAAGTCTTTACTTTAATAAGAGACAGAAGTGAAAATTGTTCCAGAGGTGAGGGGAGGTAGGAAGGAATGGGAGGAGTAGATGAAGGAAAGCTATAACCAGGATATATTGTATGAGAAAAATAATCTATACTCAATAAAA
The DNA here is from genome assembly GCF_903992535.2 of Arvicola amphibius. Classification (NCBI taxonomy): domain Eukaryota; kingdom Metazoa; phylum Chordata; class Mammalia; order Rodentia; family Cricetidae; genus Arvicola; species Arvicola amphibius. The sequence goes on along the minus strand of NC_052056.1, from coordinate 73,920,675 downwards.
ATAAATAATCAATATTTTTTTAAAAAAACAAGAGAATAAAAGAAAGCAGGGTAAAGCAACCATGGGTAATAAGCTCATAAGCATCACTCCTCCATAGGCTCTGCGTCTGTTCCTGCCTCTAGGTTCCCATCCTGCCTAAGGACCTACCCTGCCTTGCTTTGATGATGAACAGTGATGTGGAACTGTAAGCTGAATAAACTCTCTCCTCTCCAATTGCTTTTGGTCGTGGTGTTTCATCACAGCAATAATGACACGAACCGAGACAAATAATTACCAAAAACAAATAAATACTTTTATAAGTATTCTATATCTCTACCATTAGAGAAATGGCAAATTAAAACATCTTGTGATGCCATAGCCCCTCATTTTGAACAACAGCAAATGCTGATGTGGGTTGCAGGAAAGTAGACCACATAATCACTGCCCTTAGGAATATCAACTGGTACTATGGAAACCAGAATGCAGGGAGGTTCCTCAAAAGCTGTAAAGTCTCAAACCCTGGGACAAATGACTCAAGTGCCTATTTAACATATCAAAGTGTTTATGCTAGCATCAGGTTCTGCTAGCATCCCTCAATCCCTACCTGTTACAGGGTATGGCTTCTTTACCCAGTCCCTCTACACTAAACTCTCTAGCCCAGGAGCTGGGTGCCCTTTCTCCAGAGTCCTTCCCTATATATCCAGGCCATTTTGGTTACCCACATTTTTTTCCTTTTACCTTTTACACTTTTGGGCTGCTGTATCTAGTTTCCTTCTCATCCCCTCTTCCTTCCTGTTTCATTTGGCTGACTTCACCTGGGTACTCTGTCCCTTAAGAGACAAGTTCCTGCCCACCCCCAATCCACCCCCCAGAAGCTAGCTGATCTCCTTCTCTACTCCTTGCTCTCTCTGTGGGTCCCTCTTCTGAAGAGTTAAACTACTGCCTATCCCACTTCTCTCATCCATCCATCTCTCTCTCTATATATATGTGTGGTGTGTGTGTGTGTGTATGTGTGTGTCTTTTTTCCTCTTCACTCCATATTCCCCTTACCCATTAAATAAATTCTAAATCCAGCTCTCTCTGCCTGGCGTATCTGTCTGTCTCCCACCCTCTGCGGTCTCCTACCTGCAATGGGACCTGCCAGGATTACACTGCCATGACCTTCCTCTGTCTCCTCACATGGCTTGGGGTCATGTCCGTTCTGGACTCTCCCAGATGTCCCTGTCTCTGACTATGCACTCCCTTTTGTCTACAATAAACTTTCTCCTCCACCATACCTTGGAGCAATGATGTCCTTTTCTTTTATTCCTTTTTTCACCAGAAACAACTCATGTATACCATTGTGTGTGTTTGTGTGTGTGTGTGTGTGTGTGTGTGTGAGAGAGAGAGAGAGAGAGAGAGAGAGAGAGAGAGAGAGAAGAGAGGCAAGCTTGTAATATATGTTTGTGTGGATGTGTTGAGTGCATGTGAATGGAGACCCGCATACACATGTGTTCAAGCACATGTGGAGATAAGATTAATACTGGTATCTTCAATAGTGATTCTAATATCTCGAATACCATCATCATTATCATCACAATCATCAGCATCATTATTAACTATCATTTTGAGGCAAGATTTCTCACTAAATCTGGAGTTACTGATTCTGCTAGGCTGTCTGGAAAGAACGTTTCAGGGATCTATCTGCCTGTCTCTGTCTCTCATGCTGGGGTTACAGACATTGTGACTACTGCGCCTGACTTTTACCTGTGTTCTGGAGCTGTAACTCAGTTTCTCACGATTGCACCACAAACACTTTACCACTGAGGCAGTCTCTCCAGTCCACAGCTTACCATGCAAGTATACACCCAGAATGACTCACAGTCATTATACTACAGAGAAACAATTTAATTCTATAACTGCACTATTCGTGATAGCTACAAAATGAAACCAGCTAGATGCCCATCAACAAGAGATGAATGAATAGAAAGAAAATGGTTATAATACGTAATAGAATTTCATGCAGTCATAAAAAAGGATAGGTCATGACATACGCAGGAAAATAAATGTAACCCAAAACATGGTGTTAGGTGGAGTAGAGTCAGTCTCAGAAAGTTAAAGAGAATGGCTGTCTGTTATATGCAGAACCTGTAAACCTAGTCAAACTGTAGTTAGGGAGGACATAGCCCTTCCCCCAAAAAAAGAAATAAAAGAAAAGAAAATGAAGGAAGGGAAGGACAGAAAAAAAAAGGATGGAAGGAAATAGAGAACGAAAAAAACTAAAGGAAACCTGGAGGTCTACTTGCAAAAACTGAAATTTCCCCCAGTCTACTCATGCTTGAAGATATCATAGGACCAACAAGGTTGGGAGGAAGCATTATGTCCTCTGTCCTATTCTACTTTGTGGCAAATATATATCCTATTGCTCTATTCACTCCTTTCTTTCCCCAAGATGATAGAAACATTTCTCACAATGATTTTTCTCTCTTCCCAGGACTTCTTAGCTCTAAACCCACAGGACCAGGTAAATATTCCTATCAGGCTTACTTCAGACTTCAGCTTCTTCAAATGTGGGGCTGCCATGCCACAAGGTATCACATAACAGAATGTGGAGGATCAAAAAAATTGGCAAAAATAAAAGGCTTCTGAACAAATAACAGCCAAAAGTTAATTTAAACTTATAATGTGTTCACGACATTCTGAGCAGGGTTTGTTCCTGTGTGCTGTGTGACCTCACAGCATCTTAGGTTCCGAACACACAACTCAGTGAATGCTGCCAATGACTCTTGACTAAGATTTTAGACTATTGTGTATTATGAATTGTAATATTTTGCTGTATATACAGTTTTTCTGTTCTTACAGGAACACAGTGGCTCAGTTATGGAAAACAAAGACTGTTCATATTCTCTTGCCATCGTTTTCCAGCATGTTAGCATCAAATTAGTATATCTTTGGATTTTATCATGTTCAAATATTCTATTTTTAAATTGGTGTTTGGTGCTGGGGGTGTTACTCATTTGACAGGGTGTTTACCTAGCACTGCACAATTTGGTTCAATTCCCAGCACCACATGAAACAGGTATGGTAGCATAGGCTGATGAGCCCCATACTCAGGAGGCAGAGAGGGATGGCCAATCATAGTCCAAGGTCATTCTCATCTACAAAGTGAGTTTCAGATTAACCTGAGCTACAAGAGACCTTGTCTCAAGATCAAATAAATAAAAATAAAAAGATAAATAAATAAACTGGTTGATTAGTTAAAATTGTTGTTTGATTCTGAATTGAGTTTCATTAAAAATCATTCAATGAAATTTGGCTTTTAATCCCAGCACTTGAGAGGCAGAGGCAGGTGGATCTCTGTAAATTGGAAGCCAACCTGGTCTATAAGAGCTAGTTCCAGGAAAGCTAGAGCTGTTACACAGAGAACCCTGTCTTGAAAGAACAAAACAAGACAAAAAATCAAAATATCAGTCAATTCCAGAAAATGCCAAAGGTGCCCTATGCCTTTCATTTTCAAATATTTAGTTAATATTTATTTCTTAAAAATAAGTAAGCATATCCATATCATTAATATGTGAATTTGGTTTCACCTATACTAAATAGTAAATGCATCTAGACCAAAGAATTGCTTACAGGATTTATATTGGGAAAGGTCTGCATTGTATATCTATGTATATAAAATATAATATACTTGGATAATATAAACATTAATCTGGGGCAAAGAGGTCTAGAGTGGAAAACCAACTAAGACATTTGCAGGGAATTTATATAAATCAAGGGCTTCAGACATCAGCATGTAAGATATTCTTAGATGGGAAGCCAGTTCTGGAAATATGACAGATATGTTGTTGTTTGAGTTATGACAAATAACACACTAGGGTTTGAAGACAGCTTGTTTATTACTTTTTAGAACTGAGAAGTTCTGGTGGCCACATGCATTCCATAAAGTGGGTTTCTGGGAATTTAGTAATAATTATCAAAGAAAAAAGGCTGGCAATTTTTCTCAGAATAAAGTACATTCCAAGCTTCTTGATTTCATTCCAAGTACCATCAAAAGGGGCGGGGGGAGATAGGCAGTTACATTGCAGTTGTCCATTAAATATTATTCTCCCTAAACTTACATGCAAAGTTCCCAACACAAATGCCTATCTATAAGATAGCACCACAATACAGTCAATAACTATTTTCTTCTTTCCTTCCTTTTTTCTTTTTGTTTTTGTTTTCCAAGACAGGGTTTCTCTGTAGCTTTGGTGGCCTGTCCTCCTGTAACTAGCTCTTGTAGACCAGACTGGCCTCAGACTCACAGAGATCCGCCTATCTTTGCCCTCTCAAGTGCCGGGATTAAAGGTGTGCGCCACCACTGCCCACATCTTTCTTTTATCCCATCACAAACTCAAATCATTTTCAGTTGTGGCAAGGCTGGTTATCAACTGACTTTAAAAACATAAATGTCAGTCAGACAGTATTCAAGACTGCATTGTGCTGTTGCTTTCCATTCAGGTTGAATGAGCTCTCCTGAGTGGGATGGAGGTGAATTGATGAAGTCCCTGGAGCCTTCTCAGGACCCTATATGCCCCTAGAAATTAAATGTCTTATCTACTGACAGAAAATGAAGAAGAAATCTGAGAAGTATAGCTTAAAAACTGGTACTATGTCATTGCCACAGGGGCTGTCTGAGTGTTTTTTTGATATTGAAGAAAAAACTGTCAGCTTCTCTCCATCTCTGACTGAGGCCCACCACTGTTGTGGAATAACTATTTTTTTACACTGTGAATATGTGTCACTTGGATTGGTTAATCAAAAACTGAACATCCAATGGACTGGTTTAATAAAAAAAATACAGCCAATAGCTAGGCAGGGATTTTCAGAGCAGAGATGATGCTGGGAAAAGGGGCAGAGTTGCAAGGAGTTGCCAGGCAGATGGAGAAAGCAGCAGCATGGAAAGTACAGAGAAAAAGTTAAAAAACCACAACACAAAAAGTAGATTGATAAAAATTGTTAGTTTGAGTTGTAAGAGTCAGTTAATAATAAGCCTAAGCTATCGACTGAGGTTTCATAATTAATAAGAAATTTCTGTGTGGTTATTTAGGAACTGGCTACTGGACAGAAAAATCTGCCTACACCATCTTATCTACAAGACACTTCTACTGGACCAAGAAGGGGTCTCAGAAAGAAGGATTTTCTGTCCCCAAACAGCCCTACAAAGGCTCTCCACATAAGAGAGATGCCTTTATGGGTCACACTGATAGAGACAACCAATGCCAGGATGCCACAACCAGGCCAAAAAAGATATAGCAGAGAGTAGGTTCTTAGAATAGCCTGGGGTGAGGGCCTCTGTGGCAATTCCTTCATGCTCTTGTTCTAACTAAAGTTAATATGATTTCACTGACTTCCATAGTCTTGGCATTGAGGAGGGATATCAATGTTGCCAAACCACAGTAGCGATAGGGAAAGCTGCAGGAAAGAATTAAGCTTTGGGGACCCTTTACAATGCCAGTAGCTTCTTGTAAGAAAAAATGTAGCATTTGGCTTATATGGAGGCACTTAGCAAAATTTCAGCTCATCCAGATAGTAATATGGCATCTATTTACCCTATGCAAGGCATTGTCAGGGAGCTTGTGGGAATCAGTCTTCACCTTCATAGTCAGGATGTGAAGATTCTTGACCTAGGCAAGAAAAAGAGGTCATCCTTCAGTGCCAAAATGTCACAGATTGTTATAGACGGACAGTAGAAGTGAGACGGAAAGTAGACTCTCATCTTTGCAACGTCAAAGTCTCATGCACTTTCTGCTTCTCAAGACACCTTTTTTTTTTACATCCCAGTTTATGCATGCTTCCCTAAGATAGAAATATTGACGGAAGTGGGGGGTGAATGGCAATGGAAGCGGTCACCAAGAGGCAAGTATGGGAGAAGCAACCACCCCAGAAAGGTACATGAAGTGAGAAGAATTTGTGAGAAGTAGAGAGGAAGCACCAAGGGGTGGGCTTTATTTTAAGGAGTACTGCTGTTTTAACTACTGGAGTTCCCAAAGATGTGAATGCCACTGATCCTCTCCTGACAATGATGTTGACGCCAGCCTGAAAGCCATCTCTGCCTTTTCTCAAGGTGCAGGAGATTTCTATAGCCTGTGATGAGGATGAGGAATGGCAACCATGCACCCCACCCAACATGAAGGAACCAGTCACTGTGGCTCTGCTAATCACTGAACATTGAACCAAGTCCTTGACTCATGAGGAAGAGAAGTTGGTGTACCTTGTCTGAAATCTCACTAGAAAGCTGGTTCTGGATTTTACTCTGCATGAATGCCGGTTGGTTTCAGAACACTAAGCTTGGAATCTTTCTGGATTCATAACATGTCTGTAGAAGGCTATGTCTGACAGTCCAGAAAGCAAGCTAAGCTGAACAAGTCAAGCCTGACACTGTGATGATATAATTCAACTGTGTTAAGCAGAATTTCAGCATCACTGGCCTCCTGTCTGCTGAACAGTGTGGTAAATTCTCTTACACTCAGGGTTTAATGTTCCTCCCACTCACTGGTCCATTCCTATCTTCCTGCCCCGCTCCGCCCCACCGCCAGGGTCTTATCTGACCTTTCTAATTCTAACATGCAAATGCCAACCTCTTTACTTTACATTTAATAAGTTAACGTGAGTTTTGTTTTCTACAGTTCTTTGGTGCTCTGCAAAGCATGTTCCCTAACAGCATGAAGTCTTTTGTATATGGAATTTTCTAGGGTTCTTTGCTCACAAGCAACTACTGTGGACCGGAGAATACAACCGACCTCTTTCTTCCCAATCGAATTTTATTCCCAGCCCATCTCAAAAGCTTCATGCAAGTTCAGCCAGTGAATCTCTGCCAGTGAAACCGTGTGTTTCTTCTAGAGTACTATTGATGAGGAGTCAGCTGCTCTAGGAAATTTTCTAGATGGATGAAAGGACCTCCTTATTACCTGTCCCCTGGTGTGTGTGTGCATGCGTGCGTGTGCGTGTGTGTGTGTGTGTGTGTGTGGTGTGTGTGTGTGGTGTGTGTAAAACATAAATAAGCTGATACATGGAACTCATTCCAAATGACTGGGAAGGAATAGAGTCTCAAATGTGTTTTAGGGTAGGACTGTATGAGGAATTACAGCTAGTATTTGAAGAGATAAGTGGGGTAATTAACCCTGTAGGAACAGTGAATGATCTTCTGTATAATCACTGTCAGACTCAGTCAGGAGTCCCATTACATGAGTATTTGTGTTTGTGATCTTCTGGGCAGGTTGAGACTAACAGTGAACCATGTCTTGTGTGAGTAATACATAAATACGTGAATTTATGATTGTAAATATGCTGAAGGGCTCTTAAAACACAAATAGAAAAAGGTTCTAAAATTAGAGTTTGAAACAAGTATGTTGAATGAACAGTTTTAGTCCTTTGCAGCGTGTTTTATTACAAAACTGCTCAACAAATAGGACTTCCGTTGAATGCTTTTTATAAGGAATGTATAGAATACCATTTGCCAAACAAGCAACTAGACACATAAATGTATTCGCAGTGAAGGGGAGAGGCGAGGAGGGGGCAGAGAAAAATGATGAGATCAATTAAAATCAATTTAAAAATTGATTTTTTTTTAATTCCTCTAGCCTGTATTTACTGATAAGTTCCGGTTGCAAGGTTGTGCAAGTACATTCGTGTGAGCTCAGCCACACATTTGTTTCTCTAAATCCGTGAGTGACACTTCCACAACAGACAGCGCGTTAGGGGGCGGTGTGCAGCACCTTCACAAACCCGGCTAGTCGGAAGGACTGCCCGGCGGGGCTGAGCTTTGGAAGGACGCCTGGAGTGAGTGACTGAGTAACAAGCCGGGAGGCTCCTGTGGCGGCGCCCCTGCCGGAACCTGGACCCCTTGATCAGACCCGCCCAACTCGACCGGCTCCAACCGGCCTCCAGCGGGGTCTCCAGCACAGCCCCGCCCCAGCTGCCTGACTTACAGCGAAATTTAGTCTGCAATGTTTGTTCTTGAGACTTTTTTCAGCTTCTGGTGAGAAGAGCCGGCCTCCTGACTGGGATGGATGTTTAGGGACTTGGTTTGTACTTGGTAAGTTTTTGCTGTGTGCTCCGCTGAAATTATCTGGTTAAAGGTAAAAAAAAAGAAATCAATGTGAAGCTGGGTAGAGAGGAGGATTTGCCTTTTAAAACGGACTGTGGTGTGGCTATCATCACTTGAAGTAATTCGGAGGTTTCCTCTCTTTGTATTTAGACTCCCAGAAACTCAAGTTCTAAGTGGTCCGGAATTGACAAAAGACCCGTCAGCTCTTAAAGGTTTCTTGCTGGGGAACTAGACGATCTCAAAACTGCTGCCCATTCGAAACCTACAGCTCGTAAGTGACTAAGTGATGAGTGGATGAGTGGGTCGTGAATCCTCACCATCGTTACTCCTAGATCAAGTATCCCGAAGTCAGTCATTGCCCACGCAGAGTGTGTTCGCTCACAGACCGCCACATCCTGCTGTGTGAGCAAAGTTCCCTCGCGCTCGGGCCGGGGGAGGGGTGGGTGGGGAGGGGGGGGAGATATGTGGCCCTGCTTCTTGCTTTAGACTGGAACACTCTCGCACTCCGTTTGAAGTCTAAGTCCCCGGGTTGGGCTTGCTTTGGTGCGGGCTCTGAGGTCCTCCCAGAGGATGGCTTGCTCAGAGTACAGTTCGGCCCGGACCCCGCCCCGCCGCGCCCTCCTGATTTCCTCCGCCAGCCCGGGACAGGACTCGCCTCCGTGAGGCGGGAAGGAAAGGACCGCCTAGTCCACCCGGATGATGGGGGGCATCGGGGCCGAAAGCATCGGAAAGATGGACGGCTGGCTCTTCTGTGCTGGCCGAGGCTGCCGGGTGCCGAGGTGCGGAGAGGGAGGGAGCGGGCGGCCGAACGCCTTTGTTCACTGCGGCCTGTGGGCGCGAGCGCGGGGCGGCGACCACCCTGGCCGAGTCACCGCCTTTGTGCGGCAGGTCCGATCTGACTGGCTAGGTCCAGTGCAGCCGGTTTCCCGGGTCAGCCGGTGAAGAGAGGCGGCTGTGGCTTCACAGGACCTGACCCAGTCCTCACCAGGCTTCAGGCTGGGTCCCGAGCTTTACCGACGCCAGTGTGAATTCCTACCAAACGCCTGGGCGGCTTGCACATGGGGAGCTGACCGCTGCTTTAGACTAGTTACTGCCTGAAGAAATGGAAACACTGAAACAGGCGGGTAGGGGAAACTGGGGAAAGTTCTTTCTAATGAGAAACCCCTGGCTACTCCTATTTCCTTTTAACAATACCAAATTTTATTTTGCATTTTGATTTTGATTGCTCAGATACCCATAGGTAAATGTAACAGCTTTGGGCTCCCATTCTTTGCAGTAGTATTGGTTTTCCTAGGTTATGGGTCATGTTACAGGGACACAGATGCCACCATATGGGCCGTTCGTGGTGGTAGAGCAAATATTTAGGGTAACTTTCTGGTGAAAGTACATCCATTGGAATTGGATTTGTTCCTCTGTGCCTTTATTTTGGGAAACAGCCTGGTCTCAAGGGGCAGGGATGCGGGGGAGATGGTTATGAGAAATCTGAAACTGACCCAGAAAAGGATGATTGAAGGTAGTGGTGCAGAAGTGACCCTACCCTGAACACTGAAAGCGTGGTTAGTGAGCAGCTGATAAGGTTTGAACTTTATCCAAAGAGGGCTGGGGATACAGGCTGGTTCATTCTCAGAACAAGGGAAAAGATTTGTCAGAAGAAACAAGTGGGAGATGGGGTGGTGTATTTTTAATGCAAGATAAATTTGGTACCTGAGGGACTTCCATTATATACTTAAAAGATCTCTCTCTCTCTCTCTCTCTCTCTCTCTCTCTCTCTCTCTCTCTCTCTCTCTCTCTCTCTCTCTCTCTCTCTCTCTCTCTCTCTCCCCTTCACCTCCCTGCCACTTCCTCCCACTTTACCTTTCTTACTAAGCACTCACCAAAGATGAGACTGACTCTGTCTGTACCTGTCAGTCATCCAAGTGCTTACTTAGGACACTTAAGGTTATGTGTTATGATGGGTACGTTCTCTAACTCTCAGGAGCCCTGGAGCCCTTCTTAGGGAACTGGGAGATGAAAGATGAGTACACACAGACATGACTTTTAATTGCTTTGTTTACAAAGAAATTTTAGAAGAGGGGAAAGGATTTTCAAAATGAAATCTAGGCCCTATTGAGAAAGAAAAGGAAAGGAAGGAAGGGAGGGAGGGAGGGAGGGAGGGAGGGAGGGAGGGAGGGAGGGAGGGAGGGAGGGAGGGAGGGAGGGAGGGAGGGAGGGAGGGGAGAAAGAAAGAAAGAGAAGAGAAAGGAAGGAAAAGTACTTACATATTTCATTAAAATTTGGATCAAATCTCTCTATATAATAATAAATATATCGAAACAGATTTGTAGTAAAAGTCCATAGGTTTCTAATTCACAGATATAGAACAGCTTGGATAGTAACTCATGGCTTTCTAAATGGGTCATCTTTTAAAATGGGTCACTTTGGACAGAATCACTGTACTCTTGCTGACTTACAAATTGTAAAGGGTTGAGTTCAGTCTGCAGCCAAAGTGCATTCAAATTTGCATTTCAGAACATATACGGAAAGAGACTGAGAGAAAGCCAGAAGATAGATAACTTTTTCAAAGTTACAAACAAGGTGGACACTGATGTGCTCGAGATTTTATGTGCTCAGTTGAACAGATTCAAGCAAAATTATCCAATGAGTTCCTCCACTGAGCATCGAATCTCTCCCAGCAAAAATATGAAATAGTGTGAATCTATAATTACTTACAGTAAACAGTGCACATCACAGTACACAGTATATGTTACTTTTTATATTTCCATATGTATACATATGTACATATATCTGTATGTATGTATATTCCCATATACTCCATGTTTAAGAATCTTTATATTTAAAGATAAAAAGGGTGATCAGAAGCTGGACGATGGTGGCAACACCTTTAATCCCAGCGCTTGGGAGGCAGAGGCAGGCAGATCTCAGTGAGTTCAAGGCCAACCTGGTCTACAGAGCAAGTTCCAGGACAAGTAGGACTGTTACACAGAGAAAACCTGTCTCAAACAACCAAAAAAAAAGATTTGAAGAAGAAGGAGGAGGAGGAGGAGAAAGAAGAGGAGGAGGAGAAACTTTGTTATATAAGATATTTGAATAAGTAAAATGACTCTTTTACATTTGATATAAATTTAAAGGCTGTCTTGGATTGGTCTTGTGCCAAGATTTATCTTCTATAGTGAATTATTTAACACTAGACAGCCAGTTTGCTATACAAAAACATCTTGCTGCCAAGTATATAGGCAACAAAATTCTAAAAGGTACAAGATTTTGTGATACTACATAAAATCCACTTAAAGTTTCATATTTTATCTCTTTTCTTACTTTCCCACAACTCTTTCTATAACTTTCTGATAGTGCTCTAAGCAAAATAAGCTAACAGGTTGACTCCTGAGGTTTCAGTCTCCCTGACTGACAAGCTTTATCTGACTTCTGCATCATCATCACTGAAAGACATCCTTCAGCACCTGGATGGTCCTCAGCATTCTTTCTGGTCACAGACGGTGGACACCATGCTTTGTCAGTTAGGATCTGACTATTAGCAATCAATATTTTAATAAGCTTCTATCTGACTAACTTTTTTCAGAAGAAACCTATTGGAATGCAGCAGTTTTGAAAGCTTGATATTTGCCTGGAAACATTAGTCACCTACCAGTCTGTAGTAACTAACAATCCATGAATGGTTTCTAGAGAAGGAAAATTGATGCATATAAAGTAACTGATGTGGCCCACACTTTTAAGTTATGTCAGAATACACTGGTACCTGGTTCAAAGGCAGGTCAAGTGCACATGATGAGTAAAATAGACCAAATAAATGCACCTTTTTTTCTCATTCTAAAACTCCGGAATCTTCTGTTCGTTCTTGTATCCATCAGGTCCAGATTTCAGGTTGCAGAAGAACTGATTCTTTGGTAGAATAGCAAACCCTGAAGCATCTCTGAAGTCACCCCCAGCATCTTGACTGTGGCATTTTTCAGGTATGTGACTAGTTAACATCTGTTAACCTCGTGAAATGTAGACATTATTTACTTTTCAGGGCTGCCCAGAGCAAGGCAAGTGCTTCATAAAAGGAAGCATATTATAATGCATCATTGCTCAGTGAAGACAATTCTATACTCTTATGTTTATAGTCTCGTTTACTTTTTGTCCTCTGTGTGGCAAACTCTCAATCAAGTGACACTTCTAGATGCCCATAAGCAGATGGACCCTGGTATAAGGTACCCAACATCACTGTGTTTCTGATATTACCATGATTAAAACCAAGCCCTCCTTTCTGATCTCCTTTTGACATCTTTTCCCTTGCATTAGGTGCCAGTAGCTTACTTGGTATTCCTCACTCTAGCGACATTGTTTCCCTTTGGGGGCTTTGAAATTGCTGTACTTTGACTTGCTATGTAATGCCTTCCTCTCTGTTCCTCAACCCCACCCCAGAAAGGAGCTCAATGGCATTCCACTTGTGTTCTTTCTTGGCTCTGGGGCTGCTTCTCTGCTCTTCCCCGATGTATGAACTCCTGCTCTTCCTCTCTAGGTCCTGCTCATTGGCCAGCTGTCCTCATTTTCCACCTTCTGACTCTCTCATCTCAGACAGCAGCCCTTCCCTACAGGACTCTTGATTTAGCAAATGCTTGATGAAATCAGATTCATGCCCCCCCCTCCACTTCCCTTCTCTGAATCCAACATTTCAGATGTACCTTGGTGAATATTTTCTCTGGATCCTAAGAAATCTCAAGAATGTTTGAAAAAATCCCAAATTTTGAACCTCTCAGTTTCAGACAAAGCAGTTATTATATGTGAAGCATCCTAGTGAAGTTGGGGGTGGTAGCAGTGTTTACTGTGTCTTGTATCACATTAAAGGAATGGACATTCGACTCTGATGGATGATGGACTTGTGCCTTTGACTCATGTTCTGGTTATAAGCCTTATATAGTAACAGGTTTTCATCTCTGAATTATGCTCACTTTTTGCCTATCATTTTATGAGCCAACTTTAAGTATATTTTTTAAGTTTTGCTTACTTTTTTTCTGGATTAAAATTTTGATATAGCTTTTTAAAACAAAAAAGAAAGACAGAATGGAAGGAAGGAAGGAAGGAAGGAAGGAAGGAAGGAAGGAAGGAAGGAAAGAAGGAAGGAAAGAAGGAAAGAAGGAAGAAAAAGGAATAATTTCTGAGGCTAGGGTGTGATTCACTATGTAGTATGACTGTTCAACTTTCAATTTATCCAGTATTTTTTTTTATCAAATTCTTGCTTCAAGTACCCTCTGAGTTTTCTCCCCTCTTCTTCCCTCCTCTCCACTTCTTTCTTCAACCTTCCTCATCCATGTTAGGTGGCTATCCTTATACCCACTGGTATTCTTTGGAGAAAAGACTGTGCACATATAAGACACAGGCTCATCAGATCCCCTTTGCCCATTGTTTACTGACATTGGGATCGAGTTGAGGAGGGGAGCATCTGCGCCCTTGCAGAGTCCAGAGAAGGCTTCTTAGTAGAGACATGTGTTTAAAAACAGCAACTACAACAACAACAAACGCTGTAGATGGTAGAAAGTCATGAATGACTTCAGATTCTACATGGTGTAACAGCTTTCTTTGTTACCCTGCTGCTTCTCTTGGCCTCGCCCAACCTGCTTCCCTGCTCTGTGGTCTCTGTGGGAACTGTGGTGTGAGTCATGGCAGGGAGAAAGGGCAATGATGAACAGTTGGAACATTTGGTCTGGAAATTTTGAAGGTTAAATGGTTACCTGGTATTTCAGTGGCCCCAGTTTGTTCCTCTGCAAACATGGAGAGAATCTTTCACTCCCATAGGTTGTTGTTAGGCTTAAACGCTTAGCAGTAACATGAAACACGTAGAATAATGTTCTGTTACGTAGAAAACATACCTATATTAGTAACTGCTGAGAGAAGAGTAAAGAAGTTGTTTCAGCCAGAAAACAAACAAAATGAAATCTGGTGGTGGTGGAGGATTCTATTTAGAACAACCAAGCATCCCTTCACCCAAACAATTGTGTTGCAATAATGAGTTTAGAAGGCCAAGTTTAAGAAGTAAATATCCAACCTGAAACTTTCTTCATATTTCTGTCTCCAATTCCACATAAACCATCATGGTTCTCTCTGACCCATGCTACCAGCTCCTGCTAAGCCTTAGGCCCATCTTCACCCGTTTTTGCCATTTGATATTTCTCTGTCTTTACTTCTCCCATGCCTGGCAAATGGATCTAGCCCATGTTTAATAAAAAGAAACTTAATTTAATTTACCTAGGTGAAGATTTTACAACTAGACCATCAAAGAGGTTGTATAATGCAAATCCCTGTGTCCCTCACATCCTTTTTTAATAAATTGGAACTACAGTCTTTGGACTAACATTGAAGAGCTAACTATGAATGCATTCTTATAGAAGGTTAATGACTTCAAATGGCTTCTGAATTTTGTTGATGACTTGAGCTAAAGTTCTATCACCAAAGACAAATGTTGGATTTTTTTTCCTTTTTTATAACACTTACATTAGCAATATTCAAACCTGAATTAAATATTATTATTATTATTATTATTATTGTATAATACTACAAATATGATTGGAAAATATCTGATGTTTCACTCAGGAAATGTGTAGGCTGAAACATCGGGTTGTTTTCCTTTTTAGGGAGCAGAGTCAGCACTCCTAGCTGGTAATTGTTTATGTGGCTACAGAAAACTTTGCATTTATTTCTTCTGAGTGATGCTAGAACAAGATCCAAAAGTTATCTCTTCCATGGGTCTTCTTGCAATTCAAGCTTAAATATAAATGATATAATGCATTAAAGCTTAAAATGTTAATTTATTGGAGTTTTTACTAGTTCATATGTCATTTTTTGCAAGTATGTTTCCTTTAAAGGGATTGTTAATATACACATGACTCATAGGTAGTCTATAATTTATACTGATTTCAAAAATGAAGGTAATCATCAGGTCTTATGTCATTTTCTATAAAACTCTTCTGAAGCAAGATTTCTTTTAAAAACTTATTTTTAAGGTTTATTTATTCTATTTTACATGTATGAGTGTTTTGCCTGCCTATCTGTTTTGGCACCACCCATGTATCTTGTGCCCACAAGCATAAGGAGAAGGTATCAGATCTTCTGAAACTCACGTTATACATGGTTCTGAGCCACCATATGGTGGTGGGAACCAGACCCAGGTCTTCTGCAGGAACAAGAGCTCCTCACCTCTGAGCATGTCTCAAGGCCTTCTGAGGCAAGTTTCATGACAGTAATTTATGGCCTCTCAGGAAGAAAAAATCTAAAACTAGGGATAGAATGGCTAAATAGCTTATTATCTTCTTCTAATCAGTTTACTCTAAACCCATTGCCTTCAGTAACATTAACGACCTTAAACTAAGTTTTGGGATTATTTTTGTTTTGTGAAAGTTGTTTGGCATTTTCCCCTACCTACCCACATGTTAACCACACCTTAGCTGCCTAAGGTGCCCTTTAAAATACCCTCCATTATTCATTGCTTTGTCTTCCCTGTGTTTTTTCCCTGCCCCAGAGTTTGCACCTCCCAATCTTTCTGCTTTTCTTGCCCTGTAAAAAAACTTACCCACATTTGTAAAATCAAGCCATCTTCCTGTTCTGCATGCCCGCCTTGTTATCTAGCAAATAGGACCCTGCTTCACCCCCACCTCAGTGAGCTGGTTTTCTTCCAGTCAGTCATACTTGAAATCCCATTTCCCTCCTTCCTCTTTCTTCCCCATCCCAAGCATTTTTCAGGCTCTACAGAGATTTCACTTCTGCTAACAAGGTCTTTGTTATTCTTTCTCTATCCAAAGATCTCCATGCTGTAGCTTCGGTCTCCACTTGGCTGTAGTGAGAGGTGGTGGAGTTTTGAAAGGGTGAGGTCTAACCCAGGAAGACTAGGTCACTGAAAGTAGGCCTTTCAAAAAATTAATGCTATTCTCATAGAGTTCGTTCTCTTGAGAGTCTGTTGTTATGAGGTAAGGCCACACCCCTTATATGGCCCCTTCTGAATGTAGCTGTACCCCTCTTTCCTTTCATGTTGTGACATGACCAAAGGACCCTTGCCTGGGGCCAAATACATAGGACTTTTTGATAATGTATTTCCAGCTTCTCAAATTGGGAACTAAGGCAACCTCTTTTCTTAATAAGTATCCAGCTTCAAGTACTCTGTTATGGCAATAGAAACCAGACAGATTCACATCCCTCCGGTCCATGCTGCCTTCATGCTAGGTTATACCATCCCTACTGCATCCTACACTGGTGTAAGACTCAGATTAACTGGTCTCTGGCTAAACTAATACATGGATGTGTTGGTTTCAAGGGATTGTGTATTCTGCAACAGAACTGTGAGATTAATCTGTCTGTTCAAACTTAATACATACTGAACAAGGGAGCTATTTGTTATAAAAGAGGGGGGAGGGAGGGATGGAAAGAGAGAGAAGAAAAAAGAGAGGAGGAGATGGGGAGGGAGAGAGAGAAGGAGGAGGAGGAGGAGGAGGAGGAGAGACAGAGGGAGGGAGGGAGAGAGGGAGGGAGGGAGGGAGGGAGGGAGGGAGGGAAGGAGGGAGGGAGGGAGGGAGAGAGGGAGGGAGGGAAGGAGGGAGAAGAAGGAAGGAACACAAAATCCATGCTTGTATGCTGGTTAGATTGTATTGTCAACTTAACACAATCTAGAACTACCTGGGAAGGAGGAACCTCAGCTACAGAATAGTCTGTATCAGGTTGGTCTGTGGCCAGATTTGTGAGTAACCATCTTAATTGATGATTGATGCAGGAATTGGCACCATCCCTAAGTATTTTTATACAGTCTGGGCTATGAACAACAAACAAGCAAAATACAAGAAACAAAACAAATAAACAAAAAAAATTATCAGAGAGTAAGACAGAGCATGATCTAGTAAGCACTGTTCTTATTTCAAATTGTTTTTGGTCATGATATTTATCACAACAGAAAGAAACTAGGGCAGACTGCCTGCAGCTCTCTGTATCTGTTTAAAGGCTCTCCTTGATTTTCCAGGTTCCCCATAAGCAGTCACCTACTTCCCTGCTTTTAAATATATTCTCATTTCTCCAGGTTCTGCCACAAGCAGTTATCTCCTTTCTCTCTGAAAACAGAGATCACCATCCTTCCTACATCCAGCTAGCAGGTCATCCTTAGTCTTTCCCAAAACTCCTTAATAATCTTCTCCAATCTCAGTGTTGTATCTGCGGTTGGCTTACTCCAAAGTAATGAAAGAGTACCTCACCATTGTGTGCACAGAAATTATACTTTATATGGGAACAATGGGGCCAGAAATTATCACACCATGTTCATCCATCAGGCATGGCTTACACATGGCCATGCCACACCCCTCCACCATGCCTGACTTGCACATAGCCATGCCATGCTCTCCTACCATTCGTGGCTTGCACAACACACACTCACATCCTTGCAGGGCTCATTAGAATGCTAAAGATTGCAGGTGTTTAGCATGAACTTACACTGCAAGCATCATCATCTTGGTTAAAACTTCAAAATTTTTATCAAGTTTTGCATATTGCAAAAGTACACTCCACAACAAAGTGAGTTGATAATGTGAAGTATTAAAAATCAGATGTTATTATTGGGAGCTTTGTAGCTTCCTGACTGAAATGGATTTGCTGCAGGTCCCAAGAGCAGAGGGGGCAGCGGGTCCCAAGAGTAGCCAGTCCCGGGCAGGGCCCCGGCGCACTACGCTGCAGGTCTCCAAAGGTGACTGGTCCCCTTGGCGTCCCTGGTGGCTAGCCATGTGGATGGTGGGTGGACAAGGGGCAGACAGATAGGCACACCATGGGTTTGCTGCAAGCTGCTGGGGTCCCAAAAGCAAGGCCCAACGGCGCACAAGACCACGCGATAGGTCTCCGGCGGGCGAGAGATATGGATAAACATACAATACAGAGTAAAGTTAGACATTTATTAGGTGGATTGTGGAGGGAAAGGAAAAAGGAGAGAGGGAGAGAGGGGGAGGGGGAGAGGGAGAGGAGAGAGAGAGAGAGAGAGAGAGAGAGAGAGAGAGAGAGAGAGAGAGAGAGAGAGAGAGAGAGAGAGAGAGAGACTACCTCTCCTAGAGGGGTAGGAAGCGAGAAAGTACAGGGGTCTGAGGCTGCAAGCAGGAAGGGAGTGGGCATGGCTTGTCTCTTAAAGAGACAAAACAATCATTACACTGACACACTAACTTGTGGGGTTGTTTTAAAAATAATTTTAAAGAGCCCTTTTGTCTGAATAAATATTCTTTTGAGTAATTGAGGGGCACAGCTCCATGACTAAGAAGTATTTTAGGAGATGTCTGTCACCTTGTTTTGCTTCTTTAGAAAAAATAATTTAAATATTTTATTTTTATTTGTGTGTATGTGTTTCCTCCATCTTAATCACTGTGTGTGTGTGTGTGTGTGTGTGTGTGTGTGTGTGTGTGTGTGTGTGTGTGTGGTGGGTATGTGTGCCGATGTGCATGCACAAGCGCCTTTGGGAATCAGAAGATGATGTCAGATCCCCTGGGCTGGAGTTACACACAGTTGTGAGTTGGCAGACACTGGTATTGGGAAATGAATGGGGGCCCTCTCGAGAAAGAAACAAAGACTCTTAACCTCTGAACCCCTAATGTTCTACTTCTGTTCTTCATTTTTCTGATTATTTTTTTAAAAAGATAAAGTTACTGTCTCTGAAATAGAAACAAACTGGAGCTATAGCACAACTCTTTGCCTGTTTCATTCTAAGTTATTCTTAACAACACTCTGCTCCATGTTTCCAGGAAGCTCCAAAGTGAGCTGCAATTTTCAGTTCCCCCAGTAACATTACATTGATAGTCAATTCTAATGTGCAGGTGAAATACTAAAGCCAGTGAAGTAAAGGCTTCCCACGGTGACACAATAACTCTGGCTGGGAACAGAAGTGACCCTTGTCTCCAATTTCTGGGCTGGCACTGTGTTGCAAGTGGGTGCTGAACTTCACACTTGTTTCGAGTTTTCTGCAAGGTCCCACATTTTCTTCCACCCGATGAGCCAACTTGTGGGCTTCTCTTCAGTGACCTTACCTACCCTCCAGATGCTAAACTACTGAAGTGCTTGGTTCTGTGAGGTACAAGAGGAGGGAGGGAACCTGTTGCAAAGAGCTGGGGCAGCATTGGTCACTCCTGTTGGAGGCAAGTGCTTCTGCTCTCATTCAGGCTGGAAAATGCTTCCCATGGCTGCTCTACTTGGGAGACTTTGGTTCTTTGGGCATTAGAAAAAAGGTATAAAATAAACACATAGTTTACCTTTCCTAAATCTCCCCCTAATCACACCACTACTTTCAGTGAGATTTGGTTATAGTGTATATAAATAGTGAATCAGTGTTTGTCTCTGTTGGTAAGTAGGAGAAATCTCATTCTCAAACCTCACGATAGGCTAAACACAGTGGTCAAGGTTGCTGGCTTTGCCATTTTTCAGAAATGTTTCTTGACTAATTGAGGTCTACTTAAGAGTATTTGAAAAAACATAGGAACATAGACATTCTAGAAAAACAAAATGATTATTATGGACCAGTTGCTATTTTAGCAGCAGCTGCAGCAGCAACAGAATACCATGCTGAGTCAGGGCCCTGATTCACTGTAGAGATCTAGTATCTTTGGTGAGTCAGGCTTGCATCTGAATGCTTGGAGGAGTGGGTTCACAAGCTGATAGTCTCCTAAGTTCAGGCTTATAAATGAGCTTGGTAAGAATGCACAAGGTAAGCTGGCTGAGCACAACTCAAAGGTTGGAAGTTGGTTGTGCCTGTAGTGTGTGTGTGCGTGTGTGTATGTGTGTGTGTGTGTGTGTGTTGCCTGCATGTATGTCTGCACATCATATATATGCCATGCCTTTGGAGGCCAGAAGAGGACATTGGGTCTCCTGGAACTGGAGTTTGAGGCAGTTGTGAGATGCAATGTGGATGCTGGAAATCTGGAAGAGTTCCTAAATCTCCAGCCCAATGTCTGTACTTCCCTACATTCCAAAAGTTAGTGTATTGTTTCTTCCTCATTGCTAGGACAAAACACCTGACAAAATAAACTTAAGGAAAGAAAGGTGTGTTTTGATTCACAGTTTGAGGGTATCCATCATGGCTGAGAAGTTGTGGCAGCAGAAAGATGAAGCATGGGTCACAGACCATCTATCCACTGTCAGGCAGCAGACAGAAGCGAATGCTGAACTTCTGCTTGCTTTCCCCCTTTTTTTTTTCCAGTGGAGAACTCCATTCATAGGGCATGTCAAAGATGTCTCCTAGGTGCTTCTAGCCCTGAAGAGCTGACAATCAGCATTAACCATGACGTTTACTATCCTTTGTCTTCTTCCTAGATCTGTTGGAGTAGAAACTGTAGATTTGTTCCAACTGAGAGTTTTCCTAGACTTCTTAAATACTGATTGATGCTGCTATAAAAGATTCATCCATCAAGGATTATCTATTGCCTCAATTTAAGTCTCTAGATCCTTTATGTGTTGCCTCCACAGGCACCCTTACCTGAATGACGACAAAGACATTGCCCCTGTAGTAAAGTTATTTTGCAAACTTGAGGCAGAAACCAGCATCAGAAACTAGTGTTTCTTGTTGTTTTTCTCACCTTTAGAGTATTCAATCCAGACATGATAAGCATATGGAGGGGTAGGAAGGCATTGCCATACTGATCTGTTGGGGCGAGGCATTCAGCCTTTTCATAATCAAGCCCACTAATGCATTAACATTGCATCCTTGAATGCATGCAACATATAACTCACATCTACTGCTTTCTTTATACTTTTTTTTTCTTTTGCAGTTGTGGCTTCCTAAGCAGTTTTTGCAGTTTTAAAATTGATATTCTACCATGGTGTGCTATCCATGTTGATTAGCTATGAACACGGTCTCAATGGACCTTGCTTTCATCTCCTTTTTTGGACATTTCTCATGATTAGCCTTTGAAGTTACTACCCTGACTAGGAGTAATAGTGGGGAATGAGAAATAAAGGAGAACCTGAAAACCCAGGTGTCTGGAAGGCAGTGTTACAACTGAAATTAGGCTCCTTCTTCAAGGTCTTCAATGTGTGCAATAGTTTTTATATCAATATCAAGAATGGAGATACACAATTACAAGTACAAGGGTATGAAACAGGATTTTGCTCTAGGGATTATGCTGTAGGCTTGCATTTAAATTGTAAATATAGAGATGATAGCTATTGGGAGGCTCCTTTTTTAAGAGCAGGAAGAAACAAAGTTGTCAATAATCTGAATCAAAAGCCTGTATCAAGTATTTTCCTCCAGTTCTATTTTCTTTTTAATTTCACTTATTAAATGCTAATGCCACAAAGGTGACATTTGGCTTAAGGGACAAGAAGTAATCTTTTCCTTTATGGTAACTCAGTGACCCATTCATGTGTTGTCCTTTTCATAGGGTCACAGTGCATGTTCACAGGAAGAACCACATGGAGCAACGACATGAGGCCGTGCACAGAATTTAATGAGGAATGCCGGTGGATGCCCTTGGAGGTGTCAGTGTCATTGTATTATAGTGCTCCATTCCTTTGCAATCCCAGAGAAATGTTGCTAGAAGAGAATATTATGTGGAATGAGACCGTCCTATCTTTTGTGTCCAATATGTATTAAGAAACACCTCTATTCGGCAAATACGAAGTGCTATCGTGTTGAAGAAGCAAGCAGCCATTTACAACAGACCTGAGAACATGAGAATGTTTGTTAGTGGTAGAAGAGGCAAAAGATGGAAATTTTTTCAGCTCCTTGCCACTTGTTTTATATTAAGTTTCATGGTTTTCTGGGGCCCGATCAATAATCACATTGTGAACCATATGAAGTCCTACTCCTACAGATACCTCCTGAATAGATATGGCTTTGTGAACGATTCCCTGTCTCTCAAGCACAGCTCCGAGCAACCTCACTACCGATACTTGATCAACCACGAAGAAAAGTGTCAAGCTCAAGACGTCCTCCTCTTATTGTTCATAAAGACTGCCCCTGCAAACTATGACCGACGCTCTGCAATCAGAAAAACATGGGGCAATGAGGATTATGTTCGGTCCCAGCTGAATGCCAACATCAAAATTCTGTTTGCCTTGGGGACTCCTGCTCCACCAAAGAGAGAAGAACTGCAAAGAAAACTGATTTGGGAAGATGAAAAGTACAAGGACATAATTCAGCAAGACTTTGTTGATTCCTTCTATAATCTCACGTTAAAACTGCTCCTTCAGTTCAGCTGGACAAACAGCTTTTGTCCACATGCCAAATTCCTGATGACGGCTGATGATGACATATTTATCCACATGCCGAACCTCATCGAATACCTTCAAGGACTAGAGCAAATTGGTGTTCGAGACTTTTGGATTGGTCATGTTCATCGTGGCGGCCCTCCTGTTAGGGATAAAAGCAGCAAATACTATGTTTCCTATGAAATGTACCAATGGCCAGCTTACCCTGACTATACAGCTGGGGCTGCCTATGTCATTTCCAGCGATGTAGCTGCTAAAGTCTATGAAGCATCACAGATGCTGAACTCCAGTCTGTACATAGATGATGTGTTCATGGGCCTGTGTGCCAATAAAGTGGGGATAGTGCCACAGGACCATATGTTTTTTTCTGGGGAAGGTAAGGCTCCTTATCATCCTTGCATCTATGAAAAGATGATAACATCTCATGGACACTTACAAGATCTGCAGGAGCTGTGGATGGAGGCCACGGATCCTAAAGTAAAGAACATTTCAGAAGGATTTTTTGGTCAAATATACTGCAGGTTAATTAAGATAGTTCTCTTCTGCAGATTGATTTACAGGAATCCGTACCCTTGTAGGGCTGCATTTGCTTAACAGCACTTGAATACTCATATTCTCTGTCATTGAGCCAAACTTGGAGGGGAAAAATGTCTGTAAACATTTCTCTACACCCTAAGTAAAATGAACTGAAAGCAAAAAGATCATTTAAAATCCCAGGGAATTAAAATATTTCTTTGATTACAGAAACTAGTCAATGTAACACCTAATTCATGGCTTAAATTCATTTCAGTGATTTCAGATTTTAAAAGATTTAGATTATGAGCAAAGGCAAAAGTAAAGCAAAATTCAAGTTCTCACTTGGTGCCACATGTGTCTTTGAGGTATGAAAAACAATTGGGATGTCTTAGTATCAAAATGACGGTTGGGGGAAATGCCTAACAGATGTATAATGGAGCATTTCTAAGAAATTAATGTCTTTAGAACAAACATTCCAATTTATTTTTATTAAAGAGTACTTGGCAGAGGTGGGCTGATGGTATAGAAGAAAAGTATACCAACCTGAAGAAAGTTTCATTCTAATAAGGACATGGGGGAAAATGTCTACAGTCTTGTTATGGTTGAATCACTTAACACTGGCATTCCTATAGATATTTATCTAGACAGTTCTGGCACCATTTAAAATATACTTACATAGTTTTCTCTAATTTTTAGTATAAAATTTGAGAAAGTCATCAGCTCTGCTCTCATCAGAATAATCTAAAATTATCAAGCAGGAGTAGTTCTTGGCCCCTGAGAGCCCTGAAATTGCTGTCAACTCCAATAAGCTGGTTTTGATTTAATGAATTATGCCATGGATTTCAAAGCATTAAATATTGGCTTTTGCTTAAGGTAGTTGTTTGAATACTGCTTACATAGAAGAATATAATAAGGCAAGAGACTTCAAGAAAAGACAGGGTTAGGGCTGTAACTTAATACCCAACAAGAAAAGACAAAGTTGCATAAAAAGACTCTTTTTCTTGTAACTTGTGATATGTTAGCTTGGAGTCCAAATCCACCGCAGTGATTACTAGATCAGTCTACCACTACCATCAAGGTCTCATAGGCCACAGATTTTGTTCCAAATTGACTTTTAATTTAAAAGTTTTTAATGTGCTAATCATCTCTAAATTAATCCATTATTTGGCTGAATAACTATCAGTGATGATCTTTTAAGTATTTTAAAGGTGGAAGCATAGCAGAGTGGTAGAGAAGCTAACCAAACGAGGCTAAAAGTTTTGGTAAAGCTGCATGTTATTTGTAACCAGCAGTTTAGTC
Source organism: Arvicola amphibius (assembly GCF_903992535.2). Lineage (NCBI taxonomy): Eukaryota > Metazoa > Chordata > Mammalia > Rodentia > Cricetidae > Arvicola > Arvicola amphibius. Next base: position 73,896,608 of record NC_052056.1, on the reverse strand, counting down.
AGATCAAATAATACACTGACTTTACAAAGTAGGATGAAAAATGTGCTGTAATGTCAACAATGCATGAGCACAGAAGGACTAAGTGACGTCCACGATGGAGACATGCAGTGGCCAGGTCCAAACAATGACTTCAGCAAAAGCAGATGGCCCGTTTAACAAACCTCAGAACAGAGGCACATATTAGAAAAAATGCTCAGTTAACATTAGGATGGTATTGGGGAAAAAAAAGTAAACAAAGCAAAACAAAAAACAAAAACAAAATCTAAGAATTTCTCAAGAAACACAACTAAATGATACCTGTGTTTTTGCGGTAGATTTTTTTTAATGTTTACAGAAATCTTTGTAGATTTTTCTACTATGATATTTGAAGCTTGTTACACTGCTTGGGTAATTTCTTACTAACCTCAAGATGTGGTGTTAAACATTCTTAAGATAGTTATTTTTAGGATAGATTCAGGGTTTTAGATTATACAGTCAGATTTTTCTGATCCATTTAAAAAAAAACTAGGAAACAAAGGTGTTATTTGACAAGCAGTGTCATAGCTAACCAACCCTCACCAGTTGGCCCTTTGATAACTGCTGGCTCTGGGTTTTATGTGCCCAATTCTCAACTTTGAGCTGAGAAAAGTTGCCACTGATTAGAAAACATAATTTCCTTGTGGCCACTGAGGTGGTCTTGTTTACACCCAGTACTTTATGAAGCAGTTATTTATTTGTTTGATTGAGCTCTTTTGAACTGTGTTCATCTTTTTTATTTTTGCTTAGAATAGAATAGAAGCGGTTTGAAGCTAAAGGAATATGAAGGTACTTTGTGTCTTTTGGAGTTGTTAGATTATTCCACCAACAGCCTGAAAAGTGTGTGTAAACAGAACTGTTCTAGCCTTTTAAAAAGGAAGAAAAACCTTGGTGCTGAAATGCAGTTTTGTTTTCAAAATGAAAAATAAAATGGAAAAGGAAAACAAACTACTGGCCCAGATGGTCCCTTGAGTAAAAGAAAAACATGTCTATATACAGTATCATTGCTAAAAACTTCTTACTTCTTGATTGGTTTGCATCTATTATTCAGCTACTAATTTTATACCAAAATGTTAAATATTTATGTTGCTTGAGTTTCAATCTTGTATGGCAAAATAATTAGGAGGTTGAAAAATGTCTATGCTTTCCAATAAAATTACTTAAAAACCATCAACAATGTGTATTTAGACTCCTGTGTGGGCATCATTTTGTACATAATCACCCTATTTTTGATACTGTCCTCTTTGTTTTCACATTGCTGCTCTGCTCAGTTTAGAGAATTTATTATGGAGCTGCCTATCGAGGTCTGCTTCCATGCTTCTGGGGAAATGCTATTCCTTAATCATTTATTCAAAATGGCATGAAATAAAGAGCATGCAGCTAAGATGCCATTTAAAGAGGTTAGACTTCATTCATTGACTGAGTAAAAAAAGAGTGTGGAAGTACCTGCATTACTCGGGTGTAGCAGAATTTTGTACTTGGAAGGTACTCAGATACGCCTGAGATATCTGTACTTCATCATTTGGAAGAACTAGTTAACTTAAAGTATATTTTTGCAGTTTAGCTGAACATCATAGCTACAATGAGAGTAGGCCCTGTGATCTCTGGATGTACTGATTCTCCATTCCTCCAAGAAGGCTTTAGATGTCTCCCTTGCTATTTCTTCCAGTCAGTTATGTGTCTGTATCAGAACAAGATTTAATTAGCTTCCCTCACACTGTTCCCTTGCTCTGCACCTCAAATGCTCTTTCCTCTGTGGAACCTAAACTCTTCCACCTGGCTTTAGAAGCCCCATTATTTATTCCCTGTAAGTTTACTTTGCTTACTGCTGACATCATCACAAATTCCTTTCTATCCCTTGGTGTTGTTGGGTTCCTTTGTCAAGAGCACTATCTCTGTTTTATGCATCCGAAGGGGGGGGTGCTCTAAAAAAAAAAAAAAAAAAAAACCCTGGTTATAAGAATCTGGAAGAAGTAAGTTTATGTTAATGACCCATACAAGGTCACTACAGACCGCATGTACATCCCTCTCCCCCTGCCAGGCCACAGGGAAGGCATGGCACACCTCCAGTCATCTCTGTCCCTCTTAACCAATCCCAATTTCCTGTAATAATCCATGTGTCTCTGTACGGTCATTGTACCTGGAAACTCCAGCACCTGCCTTCTGGACACACAGTCATTCCTGTGACAACTCCTACTAATTGTCCCAATTTTTTCCTTAGCTATAATGTAAATTCTGACAATAGAGTTTCAGCATATCCAATTACATAGTAATATTATTCTATCAACATATTCACCTATGTAAAGATTATTCAGATCCCTTCCTTGGTACTTTCTGATGTCAGTATTTGCTTATAATACTTAAAAATGTACACTTTGTGCTTATTAATCTTTTATTAATTTTATGAATCATAATATTTTACACTCAAACATACTCTGTCTATAAAGTTAAGCACCAATAACTTTCTATCAGCTATTTGTCACAATTCAAATCTAGACTATCAAGAGTAAATAAGGGAATTCATATCAAATAATATAGCTAAGACTGGAACACAACGTTATGCAACATTATAACAAAATTCAAAAGCCTTGTAGATTCTTTAATCTCATAATGAATTTGGCTAATTTTGCATTAACAATGTTTCACATGAGCATAAACTTTTCATTAACTGCTTCACCTTTTTCCTTTGTCTTTCTTATGACAAATATGATTTAATGGTCTACTATATGTTAATATAATAATTCATCATCTAACCTAAACACACGTGTCAGGCAGGGTTACTACCGCAGTGGTGAAACGCCATGGCCAAAGCAACTGGGAGGAAAAGGTTTACTTGGCCCGCACTTCCACGGCACTGTTTTATCATTGCAGGAAGTCAGGACAGGAACTCAAACAGGGCAGGAACCAGAGGCAGGAGGATGACTGCTGCTTACTGGCTTGTGCATCATGACTTGCTCAGCCTCCTTTCTTAAAGAATCCAGGATGACCAAGCCAGGGATAGCACCACCCACAATATCCTGGGCCCTCCCCCATCTATCTCTATATGCTCTCTAGCCTTACCTACAGTCCAGTCTTATGAGGCATTTTCTCAGTTGAGTTTTCTTCCTCTCAGATGACTATAGCTAGTATCAAGTTGACATAAAACTATCCAGCATAGTTCTGTAAGATTAAATTCATTTATGGAAAGCAACAGAATAATACATCATGGTCAAGCGGTGCTTTTTGGAGGACATGACATTAACATTTTATGTTCAGAAAGTCTCAAATTGGGCTACTCAGTGTAACTCAAAGAATATTTTTTGCTTGTTTAATTTTTTGCTAGTTTAATTTACTATTTTATATATGCATGTATGAAATATGTCATGTTTATGTGTGTGTGGACATGTGAGTGTGTTCATGCCTGAGTGCTGGCATGCAGCACACATCAGATCAGAGGACTCCCTTAAGTACTAGTACTCTTGCCTTCCTCCAAACTTGAGAGTGGGTCTTTTGTTCATTACTGCATACAACAGTGCTGGCTCACAAGTTTCTTGAATTTTCCTGTATCTGTCTCTAACTTTGCCTTAGGCATTTTAGGAATTAGAGATGCCCATTACAACATCTAGCATTACATGGGATGTAATATCCATATGATCTCCTCTTATATAGACAGCAAGAGCTTTGTTTACTGAGTATCAGGGATACATTTTACTACAATAGTTGAAAAAAACACTTTTTTTGCTTGAATATAACTGAAAGTGAATGGATATAAGGTACTCTATTTTACCAAAGAAGCCATCTTTTGGAAGCTTGTTAAAATCCAATCACAGACCCTTGGGATAAAAGTAGCTTAAAAGTTATATTAGTTCAGATTCTCATATATATATACTTGCTAGGTTCACAGTCTCAGCAATTCCAGTCTCTCACTGAAGTCCTAGAGAATTTCTAGAGAGCTCCTAATCTTAAGTCTATTTAGTAATCCTTAAGAAGTTGGTACTTATACCAGCAAAGGAAACCCTTAGAAATAAGATCAATAAACTTGCCATGTAATAAAAGCCAAGAGATTAAAAGGCAAAGTTATATCCACCCATGTCCTTTTCTGTGGGTTGCCATCATGACTTAGTCAGTCTTCTATTATTCTAAAGAGACACCATGACCACAGCAACTCTTATAAAAGAAAGCATTTATTGGGGATGGCTTACAGTTTCAGAGGTTAGTTTCATATCTCATGGTGGGAAACATCGACACCATGCAGCAGGTAAAAAGGGTAGCTGAGAAACTCTACATCCAAATACACAGGCTGTGGAAAAGAGAGACTCTGAGCCTGTCACAGGTTCTTGAAACCTCAAAGCCCACTCCCAGTGACCTGCTTCCTCCAACAAGGCCACACCTCCTAATCCTTTTAAACAATGACCAAGCATTCAAACCTATGAGTTTATGGGGCCATTCTCATTCAAATCAGCACACACCAGAGGGTATGGCCCAGATTTAGGGTTGTATTTTGGGTTCAAATAATCTCATTAAGAAAATACCCCCAAGAGATGATGACCCTGAGATTAAGAGTCTCATGCTCTTCCTACAAATTTGTGCCCACGCAGCCAACTAAAATCCACTTAAAAACCTAAGAGAGCTTAATTCTAGACACAAAAAAAACAGAGTTTAACACAGCTTCTTGCTGTTTACTGGCGGCAAGCCACAGCTCCTTTAAGAGAGATTTCCTGATTTAGGCAGCAGAAAAAAGCTGCACCATTTTGAAATGCCAGCTTCTGGGCCATGCTGCCAGGGGAACCTCTGGCTCTTCCAAAAGACCAAATATTTGGATGGGGTTTGTGAGCAGCATAATGCAGCTTGCTTGATGGCAACTTAAACCAGCTGTGTAGCTGGAAATAGGGCAGTATACGTGGTGCTCAGAGGCTGTGAGCAGCTCCACCATGCTGGACTTGATGGGGCAAGCAGGAAATGTTGTATTACCCCTAGTAATAATGCAGCTTAAGTTTTTAAGAAGCATTTAGCATTTTAAGAAGCACTCCTGGAAGTAAAGAATTATAGATACACAATAGGAAAGACTCAGACATGAAAACCCTAATGGTCACAGTAGGCTTGGAAGAGAAAAAGAAAAAAGAATAGAGAGTCATACAGAGTACTGATAGTCATAGATTAAAAAGGAGTAAAGAAAAATAAGCCCGTAAAAATGGAAAATTCACAGAGACTCTGGATTATGTATATTATTGTGTTATCTTTGAATTTTTTTTACTATGAATGAGCTAAGTACAGACAGACCATTTCATTGTATGGGCTGCTAGCTAAACCAACATGTATATTATAAAGGTATCATGGACTTCCAAATTTGGGGTCTAAGGATATGTTGCCTTGGAAAAGAGGTTCTTCTCTTGTTCTACATAGGATGAGAATCTGTGGATTGTTTCCAGACTGGTGTAGTTTGACGGGCCAAGATCTCCTGAAAAGTCACCTTGAACACCCCCACAAAATAATTTACTTTACCCCAAAAACAGCAGGAAGAAGTATGGACAGAACTATGCCCATATTCCCAAATATTGCCTATAAATGTTTATTTACATTTACAGGGGGATATGCTATATACCATTTACATTGGTATGGATCTTGGTTTATTGATACAAATTTAAGGTCAATTTTGTTATACTGTGTATATGTATTTCTGATCTTGATTAAGGTATTCTGTTTGTCCAGCTCATTTAAAAATATATAATTAAGAAATATAGGGTAATAGATAATCATCTATAATAGTCAAGCTTGTAGTCATGTTAGTTAGATTTTCTAGATATACAGAGATGTAATCTTCAAACCTTTCAAAAACTATAGAATATAGCATTTAAAATGTTTAAGAGTTTAGGACTTTTGATGGCAATGAGACACATCTGCTCCTGGCAGCACCAGTCTATTTCAAGAGGATGATGGGCATTGAAGAGGCTCCTTATGGAGTTGGTTGGCCATTTGGCAAGAAATTGCTCTTGCCTGGACTGCTTGATAAACTATACATGCAGGACCCACAGAGAAATGACTGATGAACTTGCCTAAAGGTGAAAAAATCCTTCGGGGTTCCTGCTTCATGAAAGAGTCTGCTAGATATTCTGCAGGATACAGAAGAAAGTGACTGAAATTTCCTTCTTCATTAAAAAGTCCGTTGGATACTATGGGCCTGTAGGCCAAAAATGGATGCCCCCACAGCACAGAAGAACTTTGAGTGACTATCTAGGTAGCAAGATGTCTCTGTCAATTCTAGAGTTTTGGAAGTTGCTTACAATGCACTTCATCTTTACTTAGGTAATATTGTATCCTTCTGGAGTATTTGATGGGGTTGAAGAATTTATAGTTATAGTTTTCCTTAGTTATGATAAAAGATAATGTAAATATAAATATTATAACTATAATTCTTGCTTGATAACTGTTTTGCTATATGTAATTTTACTATGTTAAAGTTAAAGCCTTCCTTTTTGTTTAAACAGAAAAAGGGAAATGGTGTAGGAGTTCCTTCTGTTTGTGTGTTACTTTCATTGGCTAATGAATAAATAAACTGCCCTGACCTAGTTGATATGGCAGAACTTGGGTAGGTGGGAAAGACAGAACTGAATGCTGGGAGGAAAAAAGGCAAAGGCGGAGAAAGCCACCATGGATCCGCCAGAGTCAGACATGCTGAATCTTTCCTCATAAGCCACTGCAAGAAATGGCAGGTAAAGATGTTGACTGTCTAGGGATCAGGTCATTGTATTTGGTTTTTTTAATCCCTCCTCTGACACAGTCTCCTTTTGATGACCATTTACTAAAGCAGCACCAGGAGTGTGTCCTGCTATGACTGACCTGACCATACTGTTTCTGGAGGGCTGGTGAGGGCTTGGAAACTTGTGGCAATAAAAATGGTTGAATGCTATAAGCAGAGCTTACTGGGCTGTCTTAGTAGGAACTTGGAAGGTAGTGCTGACAACAACAGAGACTGTGCTAGCCCCACTGAAAGAGTTTAGTAGGAAACAATACATTAGGAACTGGGTGAAAAACCATTTTTATGATATTTTGGCAAAGAATGTGGTTGGTTTTTTGCTCCTGTTTGTCTAAAGCTAAATTTTAAAGAAATGGACTGAATTCTTTGGCTTAGAAGAGTTCATGACAGCCTAATATTGACTTTGTTACATGATTATAAGTTATTATATGATTGCAGGTCTACAACAACAAAAAAGAGCAAATGAAATGGAAAGAAATACAAAATGCACCGTTTACAAAGAAAGGACGCTGTTGCAGCCAATGTTTGTAAAGAGATAAAGAGATTAAGGGAAACCTGATCTGTGGTAAAATACAGGAAAGGACACCCTCAGGCAAGACTCCAGCCAGATAACATTCCAACCTTGCTGCTCCAGGAAAGGCACAACCAACAGCTGCTGCAAATGTGACTCAAGGAACCAGGGGCCATCCCAAGAAGGCCACTGTACTTGGTGGTGACATCTACATAGTGCTGACTTTAGAGTCACAAAGCATACGTGAGTAAAAGAGTTGGGGAATCTTCATTCATAGTTTCAGAGATCTGCTGAGGCCAAATGTGTGGCAGGGACATACCTATCTGAGAGGTCCTATCTGTAGGGGTGAAGTCTGGTTTGAATTAGAGACCCCAAGATTTAGGAAATGCCAGAGCTATGGGTTATCTGTCAAGGAGTAGCATACACAGAACCAGTCCAAGAGAAAAATGTATGGGGCTGGAGAGATGGCTCAGAGGTTAAGAGCATTGCCTGCTCTTCCAAAGGTCCTGAGTTCAATTCCCAGCAACTGCATGGTGGCTCACAACCATCTGTAATGAGGTCTGGTACCCTCTTCTGGCCTGCAGGCATACACATAGACAGAATATTGTATACATAATAAATAAATAAATATTTTTAAAAAGACAGAGAAAATGTATGTTGGAGGCAGCAAAGCTAAAGGGCACAGTCATCTAATCCCCTTTACATTCACATGGAGTCACACATAGGATTTGACATTTGCTCTGCTGGGGTTTGGTCTTGCTTTGGTCCAGTATTTCCTTACCATACTCTCATTTCTCCCCTTTGCAATGCTAATGTATATTCTGTGCTGTGATCTATTAGAAATATGCAATTTTGTTTTTGATTTTACAGTGAGTGACAGCTAAGAGATTGTCTGGATTCTCAGAAAAGATTTTGTACTTTTAAACAGTTATGAAATGGGCAGGAGCCTATGGAAGACAGAAAGTAGAATGTAGCAGTTTAGATGAGAATGACCCATAGGTGCAGATGTTTGAATACTTAGTCCCCAGTGGGTAATATTGTTTGGGAGGTTTAGTTGGAGGAGCCTGAATTGGAGGAAGTATGTCACTGGAGACAGACTTTGAAAGTTTAAAGAAACAGCAGAAGTTGTTTTGAGTTCACTTTCTGTTTCCTGCTTGAAGTTAAAGATGTAGCCACCATGTGGCCCTTCCTGCTGTCATACTTCCCTACTGTGACTGATGGTGATGGACTCTTGGTCTTCTGAAGCCAGAGCACAAATGAGTCCTCTCTCCCATAAATCACCTTGGTGATGGTTTCTCAGCAACAGAAAAGCAAACTTTTACAGAAGTCAAACAGCTACTAAAGGTGACTACCACTAGAATCATCTTATGATAGGGATTTTGTGTGGATAGGAAGCTTTGTTTTTTAATGGCTTTTCAATAGTTTTTGTCTTTACCTTCTCAGCATACACCTTCTGAGTTGCTTACAACTCACATAACATTCACCAAAAATAGCACTAAATATATGCAAATTATATATCTTGGGAATAAGAACTTTTAAAAATATTAAAAAAAACAATAATCCATTTAATATTAATATTAGTTCTGGGATTTGAATTTTTAGCCTTGAACAGTATAGCAAGTTCCTGATATTGTTTTATCTTTATATAAACTATATTTATGGTTTTTAATTCTTTAAAAATTTTACACATGTATGAAGCATATTTTGACCACACCCACCCCCACTACTCTCATCCAGATCCCACAGTCCCAACTCTATGTCCTTTAAGTTTTATAACTAATAATCCATTGAATCCAATCAGTGCTGTTCATATGCTTATGGATATAGGACCATTCTGTGGGGCACGGGCAACCCATCAGCAGCCACCCCCAAAGTCAAATGACTTTTACTCAGTAGCCATCAACCTCCCTATAGCTAGCTGCTCAGGACCCCATCCACACTGATATTTTGATTGGTGTGTGTTCGTGTGTGCTATGAGACCATGTGTGTTCAAGAAGACAGAATGTCACAGGTTTTTACACTGATGTGCAGGCTTCATCATTCAGGAGATGCCCTCTTGGGCTTGTAGAAATGCCTCGGCACAGACTCAGGTATGTCCTCCTGTGCAGCTGCTGCTGGTGGTGGTGATACCTGCCAGACAAGTGGGATGGGGACCAGAAAGAGACTTCTCTCTCCATCAAGCTCAATGTACTAAGAGCCTCTTGGGTGATATATGGGGCTGTTTTCAAAAGAGTCTGCAGGAAAAAAGCTACCATGTATGCCAATGCTTGTACAAGGTCCACAAGAATTACTTGTGTTCTAATACAGTGACTGTCACAACAGCCTACAAGGCACACAGATAGACCTCCCACCACTCCCCTCCCCACGCCAATCAGCTCTGGCTCTCTTGAATTCACAATACTGTAGCTGAGGTAGATCTTGTATTTTTTTGTACTTTTGATCCTCCTGCCTCAGTCTCCCAAATTTCAGATTTTAGATATAGATTAGACCTCAGGCCTGTCATCAGGCTTACCTGTTTAATTTTCAATTCCAGTCAACCTACCAATGTGAGTTCACAATCGGCCGTCTCGTGACCTCTAATTTGAAACATTCTAACCAAATGAAAGAGAGCACAAACCTGGATGAGCGATGTAGCCCATGATGGAAATTTCTGAATAAATTCTGACTTAAAAGTAATTGGGGGCAGGAATTCTGCAGACGAGTTGTTTCCTCCGTCACTGGGCTGGCACAATAGCTTAGACGTAATCTCACAGAGTACTTAGTACAAGGAAAGATCCCAGAAGTGGACATTTTGCTGCCCTAATTTAGTCCCTACCTTATGAGGATAAGTGAAATACTGCCGAGCCCTCTGCAAGCACGAGACCGTACCTACCTGCTCTGTGATAGCAGGGAATCGTACTTCTCACTCGCTGTGAGATATTTTTCAAGTCAGTCTTTCAAGCATCTATTTTCTGAACAGGACATACGATATTTTCTGAAAGATGTACGATAATGGCTATGAAACATCCATCTGCTTATGATCTACAGCACCATGACGGGTACCACTAGTGAGCTGTTGGGGGAAACCTTGAACTACCCTTCCTAAAAGATCTGAAGAAGAGAGCATACTTGAGTAAAAGCTTGCTTGTTAAGTAATGGACCACGAAGACTGACCATAGACAAGCGGCTGGTGATACTCGCTGTCTCTATTGCTGTTTTTTTCACTGACTTGTGAAATGATACTGCCTCAGAGCACAGCAGCCATGCTTTCCTGTGGAATCCTACGTCTCTGAAGTCATCCGAGGTAGAATTGCCTCTGGGATACACTGAAGGTTGTGCAGCCAACCGTTCTAAGAGGGAAGCAGCTCATAAACAACCTTATCTAGGAGGCCAATGGATAAGATGCGAGCCGTTAGGAGCATTGTGTCCTCAAGGAAGAGAACAGCAATGAAGGCAGCTGAGCCGACACTGGACAGTCATTTCCCTGGACCTCAACTGCTCTGCAGCCTCTCTCCTGTTTCAAAGTGACACCATCTGGGATACAGCTTCAGCTGCACACTGAATACTGTTCCCTGTGTCTTCTCAGCAACTGATAAAGTTTGAATGTTTTCTCCCCATATGTTGAAGAAAGACATGATTTAAAACAAAATGAAAACAATTTTTAAAAAGTAAGCGAGTTATTTTCCAGATGGAAGGAATTTTATAAAATATTTTTATTTTAATTTATCTGAAGAAGTTATGAATGTCTAAAATATATTTGCTTATGTATTTTATGTATCTTCGTGTTCTGCCTGCATGTATGTCTGCACACCAGAAAATGGGGCATCAGATCCCATGATAGATGGTTGTGAGCCATCACATGGTTATTGGGAATTGAACTCAGGTCCTCTGAAAGAGCAGCCAGTGTTCATAACCACTGAGCCATCTCTCCAGCATCCAGTCTTTTTAATGTGAAATCTGAAAACTACTTTGATTATTAAAATTATTTTTCTTCTCTAAAAAAATAAAGACTAACCTCTGAATGAATAAAATTAAGTTCTTCCTCTTGCTCAGGAATTTTATGATGTTAGGAATAAATGTGTAGAAGACACTCTCAGCTATGCATAGCTCAGAAGCACATGATAATTTAAGGTATTATTTAATATGTACATTATTTTATGGGAAAAAGTTTTACACAATATAATCGAACAAGTCTTCCACATCCCCAGCTCCTCCCAGATCCTTTCCACCTCCCCATGCAGTAAACTCCCTGCCTATTTGTTCCCTTAGGAAAGCCAACAAACAAGGAAAGAGCTAGCCAGAAAGCTTTCTGCTGTTGACATTGGCTGGCAAAGGAAAAATTAGTATTGCCCACATTATTCCCATCCTTAAAATCAGGAACTACTACAGCTAATGCTTTTCTCCAAATATAAACAATAATAACAGGATGCTAAAGGCCAATTGTTTTCTGAGGCTGTTCGTTCATTTCCCAGCCACCCTGATTCGAAATAATCACACAGAAACTATGTTGTTTGAAATACTGTTTGGCCAATAGTTTGAATGAATTTCTAACTAGCTCTTATATCCTAAACTAACCCATGTCTATTAATCTGTGAATCACCATGAGGGGCCTACCTGCAAAGTTTCAGGGGCCTCTAGAGGAGGGATCCATCTGCTATAGTGGCTACAATGCTTCTCACTGACTAATCTCTCTCTCTCTCTCTCTCTCTAGATAGAGAGATAGATAGATAGATAGATAGATAGATAGATAGATAGATAGATAGATAGAGATAGAGATAGAGATATATATCTTCCTGCCTGGCTATACTCTGTTAAACTATTGGCCGAAAGCAGCTTCTTTATTAAACAATGGCAATAAAACTTTCCTAACATACAGAGGGGAATCCCACATCAGCCAAGCATCCTCTTGCACTTGTAAATCAAATGATCAAATATATGAAGTTACTGAAAATAGGAGCCAAGATGAAACAGTATTCTAAGTAAGAAGCGCTGAATAATTACTAGATTTCCTTCTTCCTGGTGGTGTATTTGCGAGGAAAGATCTCTGTTTTGAGTCCTTGTCCACCACTGTGACAATGTGCCAGAGATAAGCCATTTAAAGGAAGAGGATCAGAGTGTGCTGGTCTATAGTCCAGTATGGAAGGCTGAGGCAGGAGTACAAGACCAGCCTGAATTGCATAGAGGAATCCTACCAAAAGAGAAGGGGAAAGCAGAGGAAAGAGTGAAAAAGGGAGGGAGCGGGGTGGAGGAGGATTCTCTTTACTACTGGAATTGCTGGGAAGAGGGGGACAGCATCTCTCCTGCAGCTGCCTCTTCTTTTCCCTCTAACTCCCCCTCTTGCCTTCCCTTTCTCTCTCCCTCTCCTCTTTAATCTCTGTTCTTTCTCTCAAGATCTTCTTCTTCCTCTTGCTTTCATGCTCAGGGTAGAAACTACTCAGTGTGTCTATCTTGGGAGCAGAGTTCCAGCTGATCAGTCAGCCAGCAGAATTAGCTCCTCTTAACCAGTCCTTTGAAGCCCTTTTTTCCCCTAATCTCTAAATGAAAAAAAATTAGGTTCTTCCTCTGGCTCAGTAATTTTATTCATTTAGAGATTTCCACTTTCCATTCCCATTGTCTAGGACACTGCTGGGGGATTTACTGGGAAACTGGGCAATGACTCGGTGTTTCCACAAACCCATAGGCTAGTATCTCTTGCACAGCTGGAAACTTGCTCCTGCAGAGCCTCTCCTATCTCTAGCCCCAGTGAGCTTTACCTAGGGAGTGAGGTCAGGGGTTTCCAGGGGGAAAGTCAGAGGAAAGCAAGGTATGAAGATATTTAATAGATGAAGGGCAGACTTAAGGAACAGGAATAATTGATCCTAAGGTTTTTGAAAACAGGAAATGATTTGAGAAACAGAAGACAAAATGGATATCAAATATATACTTTGCTTATTTCATATTTTCCCCAGAGATTTTCATACCTAAGGGCCTAATGTTCCCATTAATATTTTTAGTAATTCCTTGTTTTTCTTACTGTTTAGATAATTTTTAATGGGTTTAGATTAATCCTCAATACTACCTGTGATATTTTTGTCACCTGAAACAACTGACTGCATACTTTAACTACTGTCCATAAGTCTGTAATTCTTCTGCTTGAAACCATCACAATGTGTGCTGGCCAAATCATTCTACCACGTTTCTTATTCAGCTTCCTAATGGAAAATAGGGTCTCAAAGCTTAATATAATCACCACTTCTTGTGGGGATGCACACAGAGTATCTGTCTCATATAATCACTTCTTCAAAAGTGTTTTATTCTTCATTATCCTAGAAGTTCCAAATCCAATTTGCTACACATTCATTTTTTCCAAGTCCTTGAGCCTGTGAACATGACCTCTAGCACCATGTCACCTCAGTGTGATCTTCGTATCATAGCACTCCTGTCACCATGCATGAACGTTAACAGGTGAGATTCCTGAACCCCACTCCAGCCCTCCTTCACTGAAATCTCTAGTGGAACCTGCGATTTGCATCTCAGGACTGTGGCATGCTCTGAGAACTCTTCAATGAGCTTGGCTGGGCAGCTTCTGGGAGTCACCAGCTGTCCCATTAGCTCTGAAACTGAGCAGACTTTGACACACTTACATTATGGTTGTGATTTCCACCTTTCTTCTGTTTCGTTGAGTGTTTTCATACAGCAATAAAAGAGTGCCAAACAAACCACAATTAAAACTAGTTTTTCTAAAATAGCATATCTGATATGCTTACTTTCTGTACCCCAGCACTTCAGGGGCATCCCTCTTGTTAGGGAATGTAGTTACTACATTTCCAGGAGGAGAAAGAAATACTTCTAAGACCTGGTCCACCATAGAGAAATGCAGTTAGTAGCTTTATAGACTTACCTGCTAGGTATCAAAATTGTTTATTAAGAACACAGGGTAGTTGACTAGGCAATTAGACCTGGTCTCTACTGTTAGTCTGAACATTTGAGGTGCCTATTGAACATATCAAAGCTGACAAGGACCACCAGGTTCTTCCTGCATTTCTCAGTCCCTACCTGGTACTGGATAGGACTCCTGGCTGGCATACCTTGTCCCCTACCCTAAATTTCTTCAGTCCAAGGGCTGGGTTGCCTTCTCCTCAGCTTCCCTTTCCTATAGAAATCCAGCTTTCTTTTTTATTTCCAAACTAATAGGGCATCGTGCTTCAGTACATAAAATGAAAACGTTCTGCTATCACATGATGCCTAGATCTGCAGGAAACAGTAAGCTGGAATCCTCACAGTGACAATAGAAGAGAATGAAGTCAGGAAACAGCAGCTGATCCCCCAGCAAGATCAGCACTAGCACCAGCTCACCAGCTGACAGCTAATGCTGCTCAACCCTTTGATTCTAGAACTGTATTTCATTGACATTAAACTCCCTTTGACAATGGAAAGAGGTAGACAGCCTAGATGCACGCCTCAGCCATGGGGCAGAAAACATCCGTGAGAATGGAGCCAGCTGACTCATGGCTCAATAACATGCTCTAGAAGCCAGCCACTGAACATGCTGAGTAGGAACTCTCTGTCCCTAGAGGTGGTCACCAAAAGATCCTCGAGGGAATCCCAGATGCTCTCGGTGTGTCCCTGAACCACCCCCACCGTTAAGCCCCAAATCAGCTGACTAAACTACGGATTCCTTGGCATGATCTGAGACCTGCTGAGTCTAATTCCCTGAGGTGGTGCCCTGGGGAATCTGCAGTAGTAACCAGTCGCCTGGTGATTTGCCCAAACTAAAGTTTGAGACCAATGACTTCTCAAATGCTGAGTCTGCTTCTGCCCATGTCATGAAGCCATGAACTCTTTCCCTGTCTTAGGAATTAAATTGATAGCATAATTATACTCTCTAGAGGCACAGCACAGATGAAGTGGACAGTAAGGTGTCTTAGTCATCATTATTTGTTAAGTTTCTCCCAAAGGACTCATATCTACGTGGATTATGAGGGAATCATGCAAATGCTCTACACCAGAAAGGGAACAGCAAAATGTGCCCAAATGGCTAGACCAAAATGTTTGGTTGAAAGCTTCACCTCAGCCACTAACATCCTTAGATCCAGAGTCTGGAATGTTTGGGTCCAGGCTTCACCCCAGTCCCTGGCATCCATGTGTCTGGGGAGCCTGGAATGTTTGGGTGAAACTTTCCATTCCAGGGCCCCTCCTCTGGAAGTTGCCTCAGTCCAGACTCCACCTCAGAGAAAGCCCGCCAAACGGTGACCCCTCCCAAAGAGAGTCAAGACCACTCCCACAGACTATTTAAACTGCCTCCCAGAGAACAAACACATGGTCTTCCCGGTTCTCCTTTCCCCTCTCCGTGGTTTCCCTGTCTTCCTTCCCATCTTCATTTCTGGGGGAGGGGGGGCACTGAAAGGCCATCCAGGAGCGCTGGCATCCATAGTCCTGACTATGAAATCCATCTAGTGCCTGCAGAAACTTACTATAAAACCTCCAAATTAAAAAAAACCTGGGCTTTTTCTAATTCGGTTTGATTTGGTCTGATTTGGATTATTGCATCAGCGGAGAGGCTTATTGGGCTGTAAAAAGCTTTCACAAAGCATACCCTAAATCTGCTTCCACACAGAAGGACGGTGCATGAAGTGTGGCAAGATATCTGGGGTACACTTCATCTTCCACACATCTGTGCCCTAGAACTGGCACAGTTTTAAAGGCACCTGAACACATTGCACATAATGAACGTGATCTTCTAAGGTCATCAGATGACCCAGGTAAGAAAGAAAAGATCCATGCTCCTAGCTCATGCCATCCACTTCAGTCCAGCATCTGTTTCTAACCAATAAGACAGGAGGAACAGTGCCTTCACTTGGTCTGCCTAGGCTTAGCCATCTCATTTGGTTGTAAAAACTTGTCTGGCCTTCAATATAGAAGCATCAGTACTTGTAAAGAATATTTTGTTGTTCTGTTTTGAGACAACAGAAGGTCCTCATGCAACCTAGGCTAGCCTCAACCTTGCTATGGAGTTCAAAATGACCTTTCACTTCTGATCTTCCTGCCTCCACCTCTGCATAGCTGAAAGGTTACTATTATGGAAATAAATAGATGATAATGGCCTATTACATTCCAGGTGATATTCATCCCTATCATGTATCTAATGCACTTAATCTTCACCAGAACTCGTTAAAGTATACATTACAAAGTTTCTTTTATATATTTTACATTCAGATAGACTAAAGCACTTGGCAGGATTCTCAATTTGTGGTGGTTAGGACATAGATTTGAATCCAGCCTAACTCACATCACACCCAAGACCACCTGTGCTCTCCACCTAATGGCTGTAGTGTCCTGACTATGAAATCCATGTAGTGCCTGCAGAAACTTACTATAAAACCTCCAAACTGAACGTGCATAGTTCTTGTTCGGGACAGCCAGAATCTCCAAAGTAAAGAAGGAGTAATGATAAAGAAAGGGCTAAAATTTTGTTCCCTGACTACAAATCTTTCTGGCATTTTTCAGATGCGAAAAATTTTGGACAGCTAAATACCCAAAGTGTAACTATAAATTACACATCGTTTGTGTAATAAAAGTTGGTTTTCCCCAAAGATTCTGCCAGTAAGATGACAGATGGCAGTGTCCATGACAGGAGAAAATGATTCATGAGTAGGGTGATGCAGCCATTATTAGGAAACTCGGGAGCAACGGCCTGGGAAGGGAATGTCAGTATGGGAGTTGGGCACAATAAAACAAGAAAAGCAAAACTGGGATGGTGGAAATGAAGTGAAGAGCACAAACACGCTCATTGTTTCAGCCTATCTGTTTCACTGTGCACTTGTAGAGTTACCAGGGTCCAACCTCAGCTGGAATTCAGGTCTTGAGATGGGGAAAGGGTATTGGTGCAAGAAAGATTCTGACCACCAGGTGGATTGCACTCAAATGGCCCCAAATAGCTTGAACCATCTTTATTTATACATATAAATAAATTATATTTGTATATAAATGTTTTTCTACCAAGCTTACATGAAGTTTATTATTGTCTCTTATTTTTTACTTTTAAGAAATACATAATAGTCATTATAAAAGCCCCCATTATCTCTCTTTGTGCTCCCCAAATACACTTTCCCATCCCCATATTCTAGACATAGAATTCAGCATTTTTACAACATTAGCTAAATATTGAGGCAGACACATCCTGTTTTTGCAGTATTATGTCAACCGTTAGCTACTTGAAATTACAAAGTTAAAAAGTAATAGACATGGCAACAATGCTTTAAGAACAATAATATTCTAGCCCAAATGATTCCTTCATGTCTGTAAGATATGCTCTTATACAGTTTCCCTTTCTACAAGAGGATCCCATGTCTCCGTCTCCCTATAAAGGGCAGTCTCTTTTCCCATCCCACCTTACCATGGTTCTTTCACCAATATAAGCTCCCATAAATGGTAAATATGGATCTCTCCATCCCATATTTTGCATTGCATTTCCCCCACTGGATCATACCAGATCCTACCAATGATTTTATGTGCTTGGTACACAGAGAACTGACTCTCAACCATTGGCACTATGTGTATTCCTGAGGCTTTCTCCCTATTCTGTGTGTGTGCGCCTTACTCTGCTTCCCAGAACTCAGAGACATGGTTAATGTTCCAAGTGTTGTTTTGTCATATGTTCCTACTACTTCCTGACACTACAGTTCTATTAAGTACCATCTGTAATTGTGTCCATGTAGGTCTATGCTTTCTTTCTTTTCTTTCTTTTGAGACAGAGCCTTCCTTGCTTTGTAGCCTCTGTCTCAAGCTCAATATGAAGCCCAGAAGTAATAGCATAATTATTAATTGAGCCTGAAAACACTCATGGAGACATATCAATGATGACCTTCTTCCCTTTCCACTTGTCCTAACTCGTAACTGTGGCAGAATATAATTACTGAGATGAGTAGCAATTTGCTTGGCATGCAAACATTTATACTACTGAGGCAACTCTACCTTCTTTTAACATGAGGACTTGGGGCTCTGTAATGAAGGAAGGGTGACTAAATCCATGTAAAAACCTGAAAAAGCTTTAAATAAAGGAGAGAGAGAGTTTAACACAGCTTTTTGCTGTTTGCTAGGACGTGCCGTAGAGAGATTTCCTGTTTCGGCAATAGTGGCAGAGAAAAAGCTGAGTCATTTTAAGACTCGGCTTTCTGGGGCTGTGCTGCCAGTGCAAACTCTGCCTTTAAAGCATTTCAATGGCTTTTATGGACTGGATGTTTGTTTGCCCGCTCGGGATCAGAAAGTACTCTGAGACCATGCCAATGGCTCACTGCTCCCTGCCCGCACCTGGGCAGATGGCGGAATCAGGCTTAGGCGAGCGGGAGAACATGGTGGATTTCTGCCGCCATACAGAGAGATGTTTCCAGGCTGAGCGGTGCTCTGCGCGTCAGATTTGGCTGTAACTTGGATGAAAAGAGTTTCTGTGCTGCACGCTCAGTCTCAGAATTAAACTGCTGAGTGTGGCTCCAATGTGGACTGCTGTGTACCTGGAACTGTGTGCGGCTCAGGGGCACCAAATGACTGAGGCAGGAGTAGCTCTGGCTCTGCTCCGCCATGCTGAACTGTGCTGACCTCAGGCAGGAACTATCTATTGTAATTACCATGATAACAGCGCAGTTAAGGTTTAGACTTGGCTGGAAACAGGCAGTACCATATTACCTCTACATGGCGCAACTTAAGTTTTTAAGAAGTGCTTAACCTTTTAGGAAGTGCTCCTGGATAGTAAAGAATTACAGTTCACAATAGGACAGATTCAGACATAGAAGACCCCCATATGGGTCACAATGTTGGATGACTACAAGTAGGCTTGAGAGAGAGAAAAAATAAATATATAGATAATAAAGTTAATGCCTTAAAAGGGGGTAAAGTCTTTAAAGAGACAGAATAAAGTAAGTGATAGAGTAAAAATAAGCCACGTAAAAATGGAAAATTCACAGAGAGTCTGGATGATGTATTTTATTGTGTTTTCTTTGAAATTTTTGACTGTAAAGGAGCTAAGTACAGAGAGACATTTCATTATATGGGCTGCCAGGCTAGACCAAAATGGACATCTTAACGGTATGACTTCAGAATTTGGATCTAAGAACATGATGCTTTGAAAAAGAGGGTCTTCTTTTGTTTTCACAGAGGATGACACCCTGTGGATTGCTTCTATTCCAATATGGTATGATAGACCACGCCCTCCTGAAAGGTTGCTGTGAACACCCTCAAAAAATTACTTCGCTCAACTGCCGACTGAGATGTACCTAGCACACAGGTTATACCATGAAAGACCTAAATAACAGCGCCCCCCACTCAGCAGGAAGCAGTTTGGAGAGAAATAACTGCGCCCATTTTCCCAAATATTGTTTATAAATGTTCTTTTACATTTAAAGGGGGATATGATATAGAGATGAATAATTTGCAATGGTATGGATTTTAAGGTCAATTTGTTATATGTATATGTATTTCTGATCTTGATTAAGATATTGTAATTGTGTAATTCATTTAAAAATGTAATTTATAATTAGGAAATATAGGTTGTTAATGGATAATCATCGATAATAGTTAAGCTTATAGTCATGTTATTAGATTTTCTAGATATGTAGAGATATATTTCAGTTAGATAGACATTCTTCATATCTTT
Organism: Arvicola amphibius; assembly: GCF_903992535.2. Lineage (NCBI taxonomy): Eukaryota > Metazoa > Chordata > Mammalia > Rodentia > Cricetidae > Arvicola > Arvicola amphibius. The sequence goes on along the minus strand of NC_052056.1, from coordinate 73,876,742 downwards.
CAAAGACTGCAGAATATGGCATTTAATGTTTTAATAACTTAGGGTTTTTCATGACAATGAGACACGTCTGCTCCTGGCAGCACCAATCTACTTCAAGAGGAAGATGGGTATCGAAGAGGCTACTTATGGAGTTTGTTAGCCATTTGGGCAAGAAACTGCTCTTGCCTGGACTGTTGCATAAACTGGACACAAGGAACCCACAGAAAGAGGACTGCTGAACTTGCCTAAAGGTGAGATGGTCTTTTGGGGTTCCTGATTCGTGAAAGAGTCTGCGAGACGTTCTGCAGGACACAGCAGAAAGTGACTGAACAGTCTTTGGAATTTCCTGCTTCATGGAAATGTCTGCTGGATACTTATGGGCCTGTAGGCTGAAGATGGATGCCCCAACGGTACAGAGGAACTTTGGGTGACTGTCCAGGCAGCGAGTTGTCTCTGTCATTTCTAGAGTTTGAAAGTTGCAAATGACTTATTTACTTAGGTAATATTATATCCTTCTGGAGTCTTTGATGGAGTTGAAGAATAAATAGATAGTTATAGCTTTCCTTAGTTATGATAAAAGATAAGATATATTTAAATATTGTAACTGTAATTCTTGCTTGATAATTGTTTTGTTACATGTAATTTTACTATGTTAAAGCCTTTCTTTTTTGTTTAAACAGAAAAAGGGGAAATGATGGAGGAGTGTCTATGTGTTACTTTCATTATTAATAAAGAAAACTGCCTTGGCCCTTTAAGAGAACAGAAAATTAGGTAGGCGGAGTAGACAGAACAGAATGCTGGGTAGCAGAAGTGGGGAGACGCTTCAGTCGCCATAGTGAGTTGCCATGATTCTCCTCTCTGAGATGGACTCAGGTTAAGATCTCTCCTGGTAAGCCACAACTCGTGGTGCTACACAGATTACTAAATATGGGTTAAAGAAAGATGTGAGAATTAGACAATAAGAGGCTGAAACTATGGGCCAGGCAGTATTTAAATGAATATAGTTTCTGTGTAATTATTTCGGGTGTAAAGCTAGCCGGCGGCCGGGTGGTGGGACGCAGCCCCGCAGCTCCCCACTACACAAATAAATCTGGCACTTGAGTCCTTTCCTTAGACAGACTAGGTTAGATATCATTTCCCTGAGCCAGAACACCCAGGATACAAGTCAAACAAATACAACCTAGTCTAGGTTTCTATTCTAGAGAACTTTGGGGCTGGTTCCCGGGTCACAAATGATGGTTTGTCATGCACTGAAAGTTGAGAATAATCGCATGGTTCCATGATCCAAGGCAAATGATTATCTTTGTGCACATGAGTACAGAACATCTTTTTCTAGCTCTACACTTTGGCATTCACACAACCTATAGCTAGTTCATTTCCTATGGGAGGAGATCTGTACTTTGTAGGAAGATTTAGGGAGTTTCTGATCCCTCTCAACCTCATATCTTTAACCTTTGTCAAAGCCATATAGGTGGAGACTATATAGCCTATATACTTTGGCAGCTTGGTCTATATCCCCTTCATAGATCATCTGCAGGTAAGACAGAGTTGCATATAGAAGTGGTCGAGAGCAGGTGGATACTCAGGTGAGGGGCCTTCGATAGCCAACAAGGTATTTTACAAACTGGCATAGTTGAATGCCTCAGGCGGCATTTGTTTGACTTGCAAAGTAGTACTGCACAACACACATGCATTCCATTGCGTCCCTATCTCACTCTTCTCTAAGATCTTGTGATCTTGTTTCTAGCAATATGATGAATTATTGCAAATATACACACACATGCATGTAATTTTAAATCTAGGTTTTAAATAAAGAGAAAATATAGTATACATACTTAAGTCCGCTTATTTTGCTTACAATAATTTTCCATTTGTATCTATTTCACTACAAAGACATTATTTTATTTTTCTTTAAGACTACATGAAGTCCAATGTGTCTGTGTCTTACATTTTCACTGGTCTATAGTGGTCCATGGCTTGCCTATTGTGACAGGTGCAGCAATATACATGGATGTGCAAGTATCTCTATGCTGTGCCCAGGAGCGATCAATCTGGATCATGTGAGGTTTATTTTCTTGTTTTTGAGGAACCCCCACACTAAGTTCCATAATGTCTGCACAAGTTTCCATTCTCACCAGCTGTGAACAACCAGTGCACTTTCCTCACATTCTCCTAGGCATTTGCCATCATTCTTTTCTGACTAGAATGTGGTGGGATCTTTTTAAAATAATTTTTTCATGTTTTGAGATTACAATTACATCATTTCCTCTCCCTTTTGTCCCTCCCAACCCTCCAATGTACACCTAAGCCCTTGCTCTCTTTCAGACTTAAGGCTTTCTTCTTTCAATGTTGTCACATGTGTGTGTTCCTAAATACATAAATACAACCTGTTCAGTCTTTATAGTGTTACTCAGATAGATGTTTGCATGGATAACCAATTGGATAGCCTAGAGAAGATGCCTTCTCCCATTCCCAGCATCCTTAGTTGCCTATGGTCCTCTGTCTAGAAATGAGGCCTCCTGAGCTTCCTTTGCATGCCTGTTGATGTTGTTCTTCCTCAGCTAATGTTTAGGCACCCATGTTGGTGAAATTCTTGCTGAGACTCCATGGGGCTCTGCTCACTACTGCAAGAACCATTAATGTTAACTCTGACTCAGGATTTACACTGTGAGCTGCCACTAGGGATGGAACCTGCTTTGAAAATACCACTGTATTGTTTTCTTATCTTACCACTGTGACAAGTCTCTAAAAAATGTAAAGAAGGAAGAGGAGCTGGTGGACTTTTTGTCAACTTAATACAAACTGGTATTTAGGAAGAGGGAGCATCAGTTGAGGGATTGTCTCCATCAGGTTGGCCTGTGAGTATGTGTTTGGGGAATTTTCTTGATTAATGACTGATGCAGGAGGGCACAGCCCACTGAGAGCTGCAGTACCCCTGGTAATGTGGTCCTGGGTTGTATAAACAAAGCAAGCAAGCAAACCATGGAGAGGCAGGAAGCAGCATTCCTCTGTGCTTCTGATCCAGTTCCTGCCTTCAGATCACCACCTTGAGTCCTTACCTAGACTTCCTTCAGTGATGGGCAAATAGCCTCTAAGGTGAAATAAACCTTTTGCTCGCCAAGTTGCTTTTGGCCATGGCATTTATTATCACAACAGAGAAGTAAGTAGAACAGAGGACTTATTTTGGCTTACAATTTGAAAGCACAGTATACCAGAGTGGGTTGTGGGATTCCACTCTGTATGTTATGAATGTGTTTTGTTAATAAATAAAACTGCTTTGGTCCTATAGCAGGGAAGAACAGAGCTAGGAGAAAAAACTAAGCTGAATGCTGAGAGAAAGTAGGCAGAGCCAGGGAGACAGTATGTAGGTACCAGAGGTGACAGACACCAGAGAAACTTATCGGTAAACCACGAGCCTTGTGTTGAAATATAAAAAATAAAAATAGGTTAATTTAATACTTTAGAGGTAGCTAAAAATATGCTTACTCTATTGGCCAAACAGTATTGCAAATAATGCAGTTTCTGTGTGATTGTTTCCAGTTTGGACAGCCAGGAACAAACAAATAGCCTCCGCCTACAAGGGTGGAAAAAGTCAAAATTGTAGGATGTTGAGGCTACTATATCATATACCTGAAGAAAGAAAGCAAGAGAGCATTGAATGCTTAGTCCCCATTTTCCTTTTTAGCCAGTCTAGAACCCAACTCATGAAATGATGCTGCCCACATACAGGTCTCCTACCCACCTCAGTTAGCCTGATCAAAACAATCCCTCAGTCAAACCAAGAGGCTCTTTCTGGGATCTAGGTCCTGTCATGTTAAGGATCAGTAAAAACTGTCACAACTGCATTCTGTTGTGAACCCTACCATGTCCTTGATCCCCTGCTTCCTCTCTCATGCACACATCTCCTGTTGCCACATGCATTTAAGAATAAATGTGTTGCATGTTGCCAGAAGGTTAGAACAAGTGTGGGAAAGATGACTGTGGTGAATTAAGCCTCCGGTGATGTGTAGAAAATAGTCTCATGTTTGTGGGAAAGGATTAGGGACTTTGCTACAATTCTCCAACAAAATTCCCTACATGGTTATGTGGAACTTGATTACTGGCTGCTTCTTTGTATGATAGTAAATGAGAGAGTCAGAAGAAGAAATAATAGACTATATTTCAAAGGCAGAACTAGAGTAATAGCTTTGTCAATCTGGTTACACAGTTCCCTGGCAGAGGGAATAGATACAGAAGCCAATTCTAAACAGTAACCCAGACAAAAGGCAAGCAGTCCTACACTTAGGACAAGTTGGAACACCTCACAAGCTTGAAATTCAGGTGTAAGTTTTGGTAAGAAAGCGATTCTTCCAGAAGATGACTCAGTGTGGGAGAGAAATCCCTTTATGACTTGGAAGGCAGAGGGCAGAGCCATCAAGAGAGAGAATTGTTAAAAGTTGAGCTCGGGGCCCAAGATCAGGGAAAATCTGCAGGTATGGAAAGCTCGCTTTAATATGTCATAGCCATGGATGAAAGAAGGTACAGAAAGGTGGCATCGTGAAGGGCATGAATGCTGGGCATTGACAAACCAAAGGGCGTAGGGAGCAAGAAACTGTCCCTGGACCTCCTCCAGTGGCCAGGAACAGAACTCATCAACCAAGAATTTAATATCTGAGGTTTGATAGCCTGAGCCAGAGGACAGCAGACACATAAAATTCGGGAGGCACTGTCTTCCTCTAGTGCTTATATGAGCCTGAAAACTCTTATGTGCCTGGGATGTTGATGATGCCCGCATCTACTTCCCTTCAATGAGATGATTGGTACTGAAGAGGTTTTCAAAGTATGAAGAGAGGTCCCTCTTATGTACCAGTATAAGTATTATGGTTGCTTGCCAAATTCTTAACACACTTGGAAGACAGTCCCCAACTAAAACAGCCACCGCAGAGATATAATCTGATGGTCTCAGGAGGGTAAGGGAATCTGCCCAGTTCACAGAATACAAAACTGAAGACAGCCACTGTAAAGGCAGCTCTGACAAACAGCAGACATCTCTCTAAAACAGGCTCAACAACATAACAAACCAGCAGAAAGATAAAAGTTTGCAAGTTTAACTGAGACTTGCCTCACTGCATACAACTGGCAGTAGCTAATTTGCAAAGAATCCCCAGGGGAAAAGAATTCTACAACTCATCTTTCATTTTTCTTTTCTTTTTTCCTATTTTTTCAAACTTATGATGCTCCTTCTATTATGAATTTGCTGCGGATCCCGAGCAGCTTGCTGTGGAGTCCTGGTGGCTGGCAGGTCCACAAAGCAAGGTGGCTGGCCCCAGCCATGCATCGATGAGCTGGGCCCCTGACAGGCCAGGCAAGCCCAGCAAGCCCTGCAAGAGGCAAGAGCAGGCAGAGGGTGAGAGGCAATGGCACATGGTACAGAACAGAATTAAATACTTATTAGGTGGGTTAGAGAGAGGAAGGAAAAAGGGGAGAAGGAGGTAAGAGAGAGAGAGAGAATGAGGGATAGAAAGAGAAAGAGGAGGGGGGGAGGGAGGAGAGGACAGAGAGAGAGAAGGGGGATCAGGAAAGGGAACAGAAAAAGAAGCCAAGACTGCGAGGGAGGGAGGGGCTGCAGGGAGTGGGCGTGGCTTGTCTCTTAAAGTGATGAACAATCATAACATTCCCAGCTCTTTTTTATAATAAAAAGCAGGAGATTAGACACCACAGGTTGCTTCCAGCATATTTGTGGGCGTTGTCTTTGAGGGGGAACCTGAGAAGGCTGGGTATTGAACACACCCTGGCATAGCTGGTCTCTTTGCTCCTGTCCAGTCTTTGTGGCATGGGAATGTCTGGTGTCTCTTACACCTGTTTAAGGTATTGGCAGAATAAAGAACAAAGTTAAATTAAGGGGAAAAAATTAGAGAATTGAGGGAGATGTATCTGACCTGTTTAAGGTGGATCCTTTAATTCAGTTCCCTGGAACTCACAAGAATTCTTTGGGTTTGTGAAAACAAAAGTTTTAGACACATACCTTGTATAATGACTGTGACATATTTTTATAAAATGAAAAGTATTTTTAAGACTATGGAAAGCATTATGAGAGAAAAATTTGATCTGAAATTTGTTTGGTGAGGTTGTTTTTTTTTGTTTTTGTTTTTGTTTTTCCCTCCTCCTCCCCCTTCCCTCCCCTCCCCTCCACCCAAACCCTCACTCCCTCCCTCTCCAGGCCAAAGAGCCATCAGGATTCTCTACACTATGTTGAGACCAAGGTCCTCCCAACTCCCCCCAGGTCCAGGAAGGTGAGCAACCGAACTGACAAGGCTCACACAGAGCCCGTCCATGTCGTAGAGACCAAGCCCATCGCCATTGTCCTTGGCTTCTCGGTCAGCCTCCACCATCAGCCACTTTCAGAGAGTCCGATTTGGTCGCATGTTCCATCAGTCCCATTCCAAGTGGACTTGGTGGTCTCCCATTAGTTCTGTCCTGCCGTCTCAGTGGGTGAATGCATCCCTCATGGTTCTGACTTTCTTTCTCATGATCTCTCTCCTTCTGCTCCTCATCAGAACTTTGGGAGCTCAGTCCGGTGCTCCAATGTGGGGCTCTGTCTCTATCTCCATCCATCGCCAGGTGAAGGTTAAGGCTCACAGTGAGCCCGTCCATGCTGTAGAGTTCACATTCATTGCCGTTGTCCTTGGTTTCTCAGTCCTCCTCCACCGTCAGCCACATTCAGAGAGCCCGGTTTGGTCCCCTGTTCCATCAGTTCCATTCCAACTGGACTTGGTGGTCTCCCGTTAGATCTGTCCCACCGTCTCAATGGGTAAACGCACTCCTCACGGTCCTGACTTCCTTGCTCATGATCTCCCTCCTTTTGCTCCTCATCAGGACCTTGGGAGCTCAGTCCGGTGCTCCTATGTGGGGCTCTGTCATTTTCTCCATCGGAGGAGGGGAGGAGATGGCAATTTTTAATAAAAAATAAATAAACTGGAAAAAAAATTCTCAATAAAATACTGACAAACTCAGAGCTATATAAGAAGGTGAACCCAAAGAAAAACATATAGTTATCCTCCTGGATACTGGAAGTAGACAAGATTGCCGGACAAAAAATGGGAACATAGGGGTGGGGTGGGATGGGGGTAGGGGGTATGGGGCGAGAAAAGTGTGAAGTGGAGGATGGGAAGAGCTTGGGGGAATAGGTTGTTTTTTTTTAACCTGGCAAAACCTCTCAGCTATCAAACTGTATCAAAGATCTGTGAGAAGGATAAGATTTTACTTGAGTTACTGATTAAAAAATGACAGAGAACTTACTTGGTTGGCACCCAGAGCTACTCTTTTAGGGTCCTCCATTGTTACTGAAGGTCACATTTGCCTTTTGCTGTTTAGCACAGGGCCTGCCAGGCTCCAGAGGATCCTGTGGGCTAAGAAATCTGTAGGAAGACAGGCCTACCTTGACATGAGCAGCTAGGCTGTCTAGTCCAGTGATTCTGTCCATGTCAGGAGATCTTCGGCTTAGATGAAAAGCAGTTTTGCTCAGTGTAGATAGACGTTGTTGTGCGCCTATTTGTCTTCTGTCTTCTTTGGAGGAAGCAGAGTGCTGCTGCTAAGAGCCAACCCGTCTCTTTTTGTTATAAAACGTTTTTTAATAATTAAATATTTAAATATCACAACTTCCATTGTATACTACACATTTAGTAAGATTTTTAATTTCATTTTAAAATACTTTTGCTATTCTCCTTTATGCATCCACCTAATTTTTTTTTTTTTTTTGGTTTTTCGAGACAGGGTTTCTCTGTAGCTTTGGAGCCTGTCCTGGAACTAGCTCTTGTAGACCAGGCTGGTCTCGAACTCACAGAGATCCGCCTGCCTCTGCCTCCCAAGTGCTGGGATTAAAGGCGTGCGCCACCGCCGCCCGGCGCATCCACCTAATTTTAATTACAGATTTTTCTTTCCATTTAGCGAAAGCATGTTTTATTTCCCTTACTTTCTAATTTCCTTATTTATTGCCTCCCAAGCACCATGCTACCTTCTTTCCATCCTCTTCACTATAATTAGTAGTGTTTTCATTTTACCTTCTTGTTTTCTAATACTAATATTTTTAAATTCATCATTCTCTGTTTTAAGTGCATTGACTCTTGTTTTCAAACATTTACGCTATTAAGAAATCTTGGTTTGTTTTTCCTTTAGTTGCTTTTCCCATTACTTCCAGTTTTCCTGTTATTTTCCCATATTTTCTATTACTTTTTCTGACTTGTTTCTCTTTTCTCTTCTAAGACATTCTCTCCTTTGTCACCTTTGTTTCTTTTTGTTTCTCTCCTTTCCCTGACTCTGTGTCTCAATCATTCACTACTCCCATAATTATTAACTTCATAGCAAGCTTCAGTTCTACATTCATTGGTGATAATTTAATCGGTTGTGATTGGCTTAGGTGTGTTTCTCTATCATGTATTTTAGACATTGTTGCTAATACCTCAGTTTGTCCCCTCCTTGCTGAGTGGCTCTGGAGACAGGAAACCTTCGAGAGTAGCTACTCAGCAATATACTCTCCCCAGAATCTTAGAGGAGACATCCACATCAACAAGTACATAAATTGCAGCACATACATTCAACATGAAAAAGCAAGACTACATGACTTTTACAAAATTGTATAATCCCCTGTCTACTAAACTCAAGAATATAAAGCAGGTTAACCATCAATATTTCCAAAGGTTTCAGTAAAATGTTTGATGATCTAAAAGATGGTGAAAGCCAGAAGATGAATTCAATTCAGCATGTGGAGAAGAAAATTTGCAATGTTGAGGACAAAGTCACCAAAATGGATGAGAAAATTATTGTGATGTTTTGAATGAGAAATGTGCCCCCAAAGGCTCACACATTTATACTTTCTCTCCAGTTTCTGATGCTGTTTGGAGAAGTTATGAGAAGGTACAGCCTCGTTAGAGGAAGTATATCACCAGGGACAGGCTTTGAGATTTTATAGCTTTGCTCTACTTCCAGATTGCTCTATGTGTTTTCTGTTTGTATTTGAAGACATGATCACTCAGCTTCCTGCTTCCTTTGCCTGCTGTAATGCCATCCTAGCCATTATAGGCTTACCCTCTGAAAAAACCATAACCCAAAATAAACTATTTTTTCCATTTGGAGGAAAGCTGCTCTTCCCTTAGAATCTAATGACACACAAAGAAATAAAGAGTTTGAATGCACAGCTTTGAAATGAATGGACTCATTGCTGGAAATTAATTTTTGTTTTATTACTAAATTTCCTAATTTAATAATAATTTTGGGACAGATGGTTCAGAGATTTAGAGTATTTGCTCCATAAGTATGAGGAACAGAGTTCAGATCCCAGAACCCAGCTGAGCACAGTCTTTCATAGGACAGTCACCCTAGCACTGAACAAGGAAGAGACAGGAGGACTGATAGGGCTTGCTGGCTGCCAGCCTTGCCAATGAATGATAACTTCATACACAGCAAGAGACCAAAGGTGAGCAACGATATATAGGGGCATCTGATACCCATCTCTGGCCTCCACAGGTTCACACCCACAGGTGCATATCATTCTCCCCCCTTTCGCTTCCCCCACACATACAGGCAAAATAAATAAGTAGGTGTAAGTAGGTGAATTCTTATACCTAATTCAATGTCTTCCAAGTGTTCATTACTGAATGCCAGGCAAATCTTTCCAGGAACATACGGTGTAGAGAAAAGCAATGATAATGCAGGCTATCATCATGGAGAAGGAGGGACCCTGATTTTGCTTCGAAAACCAAGGATAAACTGCCAAGGGTGAGCCTAGGAGACCGGGAAGATGGATGGAACTTCACATACACCACTTTTTTTTTTTGGCATCCTAATCCACTGACCTGTCATAATCAAGACACTTTGGACAAAAAGAAGTTGTAAATAGCAAAAACTTATTTCTCATAGTTCTGGAGACTGAGAAATCCAAAATCAAAGGTTTTTTGCAGGCTGTCAGGTAAGGCATGCTTTCTAACAATTTCCTCTTTTGTGAGGGCACAAATTCCATTTGAGAGAGTAGAGTGCTCATTTTCTAAAAGTCTTATTTCTTAATATTATCACATGGGCTACAACATGGGGAGTCTCCAGATGCCAACCTTCATTCTCACTTTGTCCTCAGTATTACTGAGTTTTGTGGTTTGCCTGACAAACATTAAGTGAGGACATTTAATGTTCTATATGCCAAGAGCTGCTTTAGATTATATATCACTTCCTCCCTACACCAAATCAGCTTTTGCTACTCCTGGTTTTTGTGACACTGGCACCATTCATACTTGGGTTGGAAGTGGTTTGCTGTGAGGTGGGTTAAGTTGTAAGATGTTTAGCAGATTAAGCAGATACTGTTTCTCGCCCATTAGATAATCCAAACAAGCCCCTGCCAAGTTATGGGACCAAAAAAAATAGTAATAAATGAATGTCTAAAGACATTGGAAAGCTTCCCACGAAGAACAACCGAAGAGGGCCCAAGCTCAGCAAGGCTGGTAACTCCCTCAAAGTCAGACAGTAAGCATGGTGGTAATATCTAAAACACAATTCTGCTTACTTCCTGGATTTCAGCTTGTCTGTGGACTGGAATGATCTAGTGAATATTATGAGATGCTAATATCTACAATCCTTTCAAGACCAAAAAATGTCCCTGAAGCACAGGGAGATTTCACACTAAGTCAAGTCCCCAGGCACCCACACCAGAAGATGCAGAGGGGTTTGGTGGTCATCGGGAGGGACACAAGCTTTATCTACTCTGCCCCAGCCTGTAGCTGCTAAATCCAAACCTTCTCAAGGTCAAGCATTCAGCACCCAAAACCTCTCCACTGTTGATTTTGAATTCCCTTGTCTTTTGGGAAACAAAGAATCATACAAACACACACACACACACACACACATACACACACACACACCACTACCACCACCACCACCACCCATAAGATGATACAGTATGATGGTTTAATCCTCAAGTATAAAAATATTCCAAAATTTTCCTAATTTTTGTGTCAACCAGCACTTTTTCAATGTATCCATGAAAGTCAGAAATAGAGTTTAATGTGGCACTCTTTAAGGCAAAGAAAACTCTAATAAAACTCTACCATTATTAAACTATATTTCAACTTTTGCCTAACAAGCATTTATATTTTCAAAAACTGGCTACTCTACCAGAAGCGATTTTAAACTCTTTTTCCATTTTTTTTTTCTTTTTGGTTTGTACGTGGAATACCTGTGTCCTATAGACTGTGACAAATAGGGACCTGGATCAGAAAGCCCAGCTTCAGGCTAGTTAGGGTCTGTCAAAAGTCAATTTTTCCAGTGTTCCCAAACTAAGGCATATACGCCAGTCACAAAACACAAGGGTTGTGGTGAGGTCTATAATTATGCAACAAGAATCTTAATAAAAGGTAGTCTGGAGAATATCAGAATAAAGTGGTAATCCCTAGAGACATACGGAATAACTGTGGGAAAGATCTGTGTCCCCAATGTATCCCTGTGAGGGATGCTGATGTATCCATCCCAAACTCGCTTTGCACAGCGATGTGGAGACAGTCTGACAGTTGAGCCAGAACTCACCAATACAACTAATCTAATTAGGGAGCTTACTCTTGGGATTCCCCAGTCTCCACTCTCAGTGCTGGAGCTACAAGTGGACTGATAAGACCACTGTTATTTACATAGGTATTATTATATACATTATTATATATAAAATAATACCTATGTAAATATATATATATATATGTATATATACACGCATGCACACACTTATGTGTGTATATAATAAACTCCGGTCTTTATGAATGTTATTGGTATGGCACTAACAATCCTGCTGATGCTTCCCAAACTCACTTTATATAGAGATGTGAAGGTAACCAAAGTGGGTTTTCACACACTAGCAATCCTGATGAGGAACTGACACCTACATGCCTAGAGAAAACTGATGTATTCCAGTCCAGATCTGAGTATAATGTGGGCTTCCTCACTCAAAGGCTCTCACACCTTGTGCTCACTCCAGGGGGTCCCCTTCTAACTCTAACTGCTAATGCAATCAATATGCAGAATTCTGAAAAGAAGAAAAATCCCCCTTGTGCCACTCCCTGACAGTCACTACTCCCTCGACATACACACTCCATCCCAGATCCCTGAGAAATACTAACCTGACTTTTAATGAGGGTACAAAAGTCAAGGCAATAGAGAAAGAATTTCATTTCTAACAAACAGTGCTGAAACAACTGGAATTCACATCCAGGAAACAGAACCTTGACCGATTCCTCCCACTTTATGCAAAAAGTAACTTAAATGCACCACAAATTAAATGAAAAATAGAAACCCTTTGTCCCAAGTTCCTAGCAAAAAGTCTCCTAAACCAAGACTTTCTTAAAAGATGAGCATCTTTGGCTATTCACTATCAATGCATTGTTGTCATACCAGAGTTTCTGCTGGTGGGGTAATTTAGAGAAGGCCCTCATAGCTTCAGGATGGGTCTTAGAACCTCAGCCCCACCCACCAGCTCTGCAAAGCTGGAGATTAAAACTCTTGCAAAACCTCTTGCGCAAGGGGACTGGGAGAACTTCTCAGTTAGTGAGATATTCTGGGAAGTGGATTGCCTGGGGAAGCCGGGGAAGCTCCACGCCCTGGCTGTATACCTTGCCTTTGATATCTCTTGCATCTGGGACAATTGGAGCTGTGTCCTTTATAAGAAACTAGAATATGCTAAGCAAGCTGTCTCTCAGAGCCTTATGAGTCTTCTATCACATTACAGAATCCAAAGCTGGAGGGTGTAAGAACCCTACAGTCTCTAGTAGGTCAGAAATAAAAGAGATACTGGTCTGTAATTAAACTCTACAGTGAACAGTGTTAGCTCCAGGAAGATAGTATCAGAATTTAATTGAAGGGCATTTAGTTGGTGAGTTCCAGAGAGCTAAAAAATTTCTTGAGGGGAAAAACCTCTCCTATTAGCTGTCAGAAGTGCTGAGTCATCAGGAAAACCTTGTGAAGTGAGAAAAACTGTCTTGGGGCTTAGTCTCTGGAGAAGATAAATGTAGTTCTGAGGCATGTCCATCCCACAAAAGAAAAGCTGATGAACTAGGCACCGTCTAAATGTAAAAACACTTATTATGCAAAAGCTACAACTAAGAGAATGAAAACAGTCACAACTGGGAGGGTACATGTGTCCTATCTGATGATGCCTTACATCTAGAACACATACAGAACAATGATAAAAACAAGTAGGACAATCAATGAGGGTAAAGATTTGGACAGAAACTTCACCAAAGAAGATAAACCAATGGTTTTAACTACATAAATGAGATGCAACATCATTAGTTATGAAGCAACTTCTTTCTAATTATGACCATGATACAACTAAGCCAAATTTGTTGCTTTATTTATTTATTTTGATTTTTTGAGACAGGGTTTTCTATGTAGCCCTGGAACTCATCTTATAGACCAGTTTGGCCTCAAACTCACAGCGATCTGCCTGCCTCCACTTCCTGAGTGCTGGGATTAAAGGCACGTACCACCACTGCCCTGCATCTAAGTCAAATTTGAAAAGAGAGAGAGAGAGAGAGAGAGAGAGAGAGAGAGAGAAATGACCTTTTTGGTGAAAGCATGAGAGTATGAAGCAGCCTGAATTCTCATAAACCATAGTTGGAATGCAAAATAGCATTTTGAAAAAAAAAATAGTATCTTACATATGTGTTAAGCATATTCTGATTTACACCCTGCTCAAATCCTGCATGTGAGTATGCCGCAGCTTTGATTTTAATTACTAAAAACTAAATGGAACTGAAATTTCCTTCTCTGATGACCACATAAACTAGAACCTCTATAACATGGCATGATATTTAGCAATGCAAGAAAATAACTATTTACACAAAAATATAAGAACAAAAGCCAGGCTCAAAGGCTTCTTAATACAGGGCCCATGCACTGGCTCCAAAGAAGACAAATCCTGGGGATCAGCCAGGATTAAGGAAAGGGAGAGAGACTGACATCAAAAGGGCCACACAAGGCAATGGGTGTTGCAGAACTATTCTGTATCTTGAACTTGATGGTTATTAAATAATCTCAGGCACTTGCTCAGACCATGAACCAGAGAGAATAAAAAATAAATAAATAAATAACTTTGGGGCTTTTGTTGTTGTTGTTGTTGTTATTTTTAAAGTTTTAGAATTCTATAAAGGAGCTGTAAACACCTTAGTAATTTTGCATGTAAAATTTTTTGCAGTAATTTTGCTGCATATGTAAATCTGGACTTGAAATGGTTGTTTAGCTGGGCACAGTAGTTGAGAAAGGAGGATCAGGTGTTCAGCTGAGGCTGTCCTGGACCACAAAGAGAGCCTTTCTCAAAAATACACAGAAGTCGTTCTGGACTCTGTAGACTGTAATTATTTGCCGTCACAAGATCAATTGTACAAAACAAAAGTTCTGTACTCTTGATACTCTGGCATTTGTCACCTCAGTGACTGCCCTCCCTAGCAACAGGTAAGGACCTCATTGAGAACATGACTTCCATATACAAACCAATCAATCCCAACCACCTCCTTAGCAATATATACACATCACACACCACACACCACACACACACCACACCACACACAATACCAAACAAACACACACACACCACACCACGCACCATACAATACACACACACACCATACACACCACATAAACACACACATACACACCACACATACCACACAAACACACATACACACACACACACACACACACACACACACACACCATGTTCTCCATCCTAAGTCAACCTAAAGCAAAGTACCCAATGGCTAGAGACCACTAATATGGCCCCAAAGTCCAGAAGAATTATTCAGACTAGCCAGCCCTAAATTCCTTCCTGTGACCTCACTTAACTTTCTTCAGAAATCCCAAGTCTCTGGTCCAGCTGGTCCCTGCTCCTAGGGCATCTGCCTTCTGATTCAAACTAGGATCTCCCCTGCAGTTCCTTGTAGCGTGGAGTGAGCACTTTCTATAACTCATGAGTGAGATGAACTTCTGTCTTCTCTGAGGCACTAAGAACTCCCACACCATGACCCACATGCACATTCTCAGGAGAGCTGCATGGCCTTTCCTTTTCTGTCTACATGCACGCAAGCACAGTTATTCTCATTCTATCAGGAAAAGCATGCTTCAGTTAAGATTTATGTTTGTTTTCTTTTGATATTAATTTTTTGTGTTTTTTGTTTTGTTTGTTTGGGATGTGTTTTGTTTTGTTTTTTGTTTTGTTTTTGAGATAAGCTTAGACTAAGCAGCACCTGGCCAGCTTAATTATTTGCTCTTTCATTTATAAAAGAAATATTTGTATTTTCTGACACAAACTTGATGATTGATTGGTTGATTAACTGATGATTTGGTTTGGTTTGGCTGGTTAGTTTTTGAAACAAGGGCTCATTCTTAGCCCAGGTTGCTCTCAAACTCTCAATTCTCTTGATTCAATCTCCCAAGTTCTGGGACTGAAAGAGTGCATCACCATGCCTGGTTCTGTGCTAGGTTTGTTATTATTATGAAAGAAAAATTTTGAAATGTCCGTGGACTTTTTAGAGATTTTTAAAAATTCCTCATTGACTTCACAGAAGTTTTGTGAGGCAGCTGTGAGTGTGGTTTTTCCAAAGTGTCTGACCAACACTAAGTGCCCACGCAACCACACACTGCATCCATGAGGACAGGAACTGGCAGTCACCTGACTAATCCATGGCTTCCTGACTCACACGACATTGAATATTAAAAAAAAATCCCTTCTTTCAGTGTATGAAAAGAATATTATTCACTAAGGAGTAGGCTGGGTAGGTAGGGAGGTGGGGAGGATCTAGGAGGAACTAGGAGAGGAAAAATGTGATCAAAACATAGTGTATAAATTTTTTTTCAATAGAAAATAAAATGAACTGGGCAGGGAACTATTACTATAGAAGAGGAAAGTGAAATACAAAGCAAAGTGCCATGATTTAGAACAAAATAAGGAAGAAAACCTAATAACTGGAACTGTCATTTAAAAGACAAAATATGGAAGGGGACCTGACAGTCTGCAGGAGGATCCATCATTCTTTGGGGTGAGTGAGGAGTGAGTGCCCGAACCGCGGCAGCTGCCTGGAGAGGGACCACCGACTCTCCACAACTCCCCCTGTCACCAGCACACTTCCTGCTCTTCCTGCAGGGGTTATTCTCCCCGGATACCGCCTCTCTCTCCCTGTCCCTTCCCAGCTTGCACCCAGAATCCTCCCCCCCTCCCCCTGCCTCATCCTCCCGTCTTTGGGGCCACAAAATCCCACAGCTTAGCCTGTTTGGGCTCTGGGGACCTGGAATTGAGTGCACCCAGGCCGGTGGGAGGTCCCCTCCTTCATTTGACTGCCCGGAGCAAGGTAGGCCTTTGTCTGAGAGCTGCTTGGCCTGCAAGGGGACCTGACAGTCTGCAGGAGGATCCATCATTCTTTGGGGTGAGTGAGGAGTGAGTGCCCGAACCGCGGCAGCTGCCCGGAGAGGGACCACCGACTCTCCACAACTCCCCCTGCCACCAGCACACTTCCTGCTCTTCCTGCAGGGGTTATTCTCCCCGGATACCGCCTCTCTCTTCCTGTCCCTTCCCAGCTTGCACCCAGAATCCTCCCCCCCTCCCCCTGCCTCATCCTCCCGTCTTTGGGGCAACAAAATCCCACAGCTCAGCCTGTTTGGGCTCTGGGGACCTGGAATTGAGTGCACCCAGGCCGGTGGGAGGTCCCCTCCTCCATTTGACTGCCCGGGGCAAGGTAGGCCTTTATCTGAGAGCTGCTTGGCCTGCAAGGGGACCTGACAGTCTGCCAGAGGATCCATCATTCTTTGGGGTGTCCTGCTCCAGTTCTAAGGCCATCCACCCAAACGGGTCAGACTCTGGCCTCCAGGCAGGTCTGAGGATTCCTGTGGAGGGGTGCGGGCTCCTTCAGATTGTGCTGCCAGGTTCGCTGTGTGGTATTCCATCCCGCCCTGCCCCACCTTGGCCCTTTTGTCTGGGCTGCGACCCTGGGCTGCCTGGAATCCCTGATCCTGTGCCCTGACATTCCATCTGAACTGGTGAGTGAATGCGGACCCTGGGGCAACCTGCCCTGGAAGAGAGCACAGACCCCCTACCCCCACTTCCCTCTGCAGGCTTGTGTCGGTTTCTCCCTTCCCTGTGTGTCTCCCAAGCTTTCCCTAGTGTTCTCAGGTGTCCTGCTCCTGTTCTAAGGCCATCCACCCAGAGGAGTCAGACCCTGGCCTCCAGGCAGGTCTGAGGATTCCTGCAAGGGAGTGTGGGCTTCTTCAGATTGTGACGCAAAGAATAGGTCCTCCTCTGGCACTGGGGAGATCCAACCAGTTTCAGTCACAGCAATTATTGGTCTAGGACACCAAACACCTCCGCGCTCCTTTTGAAGGAAGAGATGGGCAGGCGCCAATGCAGGAGCTCCTCCAACAACATGAAAGGCAACATGACATCACCACAAGCCAGACATCCCGAAACAACAAGAATTGAACACCCTACCCCAGAAGATATAGAAAAAACCGACCTTAAACAGTACTTTATGAAAATAATAGAGGACCTTAAACAGGAGGTAAAAAACTGCCATAAAGAAATGGAGATGACAAACAAAAAGGTAGACGAAATAAATAAATCTCTCAAAGATACCCAAGAAAAACAAGAAAAAGCAATCAAACAGTAAGGGAAACAGTACAAGACCTGATAAATGAAATGGAGGTATTGAAGAAAACACAATCTGAGGGACGACTGGAAATGGAAACTCTGAGTAAACAAACAGAAACTTCAGAGACAAGTATTTCCAACCGAATACAAGAGATGGAAGAAAGAATCTCGGACTCTGAAGATACTATAGAGGAAATAAACTCACAGATTAAAGAAATAAACAAATCTAACAAATTCTTAACACAAAACATTCAGGAAATCTGGGACACCATGAAAAGACCAAACCTAAGAATAATTGGGGTAGAAGAAGGAGAAGAATTACAACTCAAAGGCCCAGAAAACATATTCAACAAAATTATAGAAGAAAACTTCCCCAACCTAAAGTAGGATGTTCCTATGAAGGTACAAGAAGCCTACAGAACACCAAATAGACTGGATCAAAAGAAAGCATCCCCACGCCATTTAATAATCAAAACACAAAACATACAGAATAAAGAACAGATATTAAGAGCTGCAAAGGAAAAAGGTCAAGTAACATATAAAGGGAAACCTATCAGAATTACACCAGATTTCTCAATGGAAACCATGAAAGCCAGAAGAGCTTGGATAGATGTGCTACAGACACTTAGGGAACATGGATGCAAGCCTAGACTATTATACCCAGCAAAGCTTGCATTCACCATTGATGGAGAAAACAAGATATTCCAGGACAAAAACAGATTTAAACAATACGCAGCCACAAATCCAGCCTTGCAGAAAGTAATAGAAGGAAAATCACAAACCAAGGAGTCCAACAACGCCGACGATAACTCAGGCATCTAGCGACCCTTCACCAGCACAACTAGAAGAAGGGAAACACACAAACTCTACTACTAAAAATGACTGAAGTTAACAACCACTGGTCATTAATATCACTTAATATCAATGGACTCAATTCACCTATAAAAAGGCACAGGCTAAGAGACTGGATACGAAAACAGAATCCAACATTTTGCTGTTTACAAGAAACACACCTCAACCACAAAGACAGACATCTACTCAGAGTAAAGGGTTGGGAAAAGGTTTATCAAGCAAATGGACCTAAGAAACAAGCGGGTGTGGCCATACTAATTTCCAACAAAGTTGACTTCAAACTAAAATCAATCAGAAGAGATGGAAAGGGACACTTTATACTCATAACAGGAAAAATCCATCAGAATGAAGTCTCAATCCTGAATATCTATGCCCCTAATATAAAAGCTCCCACTTATGTAAAAGAAACACTTCTAGAACTCAAGGCAGCCATCAAACCACACACACTAAGAGTTGGAGACTTCAACACTCCTCTCTCACCAATGGACAGGTCAATCAGACAGAAACCTAACAGAGAATTAAAAGACTTAATGGAGGTAATGAACCAAATGGACTTAACAGACATCTATAGAACATTCCACCCAAATAGGAAAGAATATACCTTCTTCTCTGCGGCTCATGGAACCTTTTCGAAAATTGACCATATACTTGGTAACAAAGCAAACTTCCACAGTTACAAAAAAATATTAGTAACCACCTGTGTCTTATCGGATCACCATGGATTAAAATTAGAAATCAACAACAATGCTACCCCCAGAAAGCCCACAAACTCATGGAAACTGAACAGTCAACTACTGACCCACACATGGGTCAAGAAAGAAATAAAGAAAGAAATTAAAGTCTTTCTTGAATTTAATGAAAACAAAGACACAACATACTCAAACCTATGGGACACAATGAAAGCAGTGCTAAGAGGAAAGTTCATAGCACTAGGTGCCCACTTAAAGAAAACGGAGAAAGTGCTCATTGGTGACTTAACAGCACACCTGAAAGCTCTGGAAAAAAAAGAAGCAGACTCACCTAGGAGAAGTAGAAGACTGGAAATAATCAAATTGAGGGCAGAAATCAACAAAATAGAAACACAGAAAACAATCCAAAGAATCCAAAATCAACAAGATTGACAAACCCTTAGCCAAACTAATCAAACGGCAGAGGGAGAACACGCAAATTAACAAGATCAGAAATGAAAAGGGGGACATAACCACAGACACAGAGGAAATTCAGAAAATCATTAGATCTTACTACAAAAGCCTGTATGCCACAAAATTGGAAAATGTAAAAGAAATGGACAGTTTTTTAGATAAATACCATATACCAAAGTTAAACCAAGACCAGGTAAATGCTCTAAATCGTCCTGTTAGTCGCGAAGAATTAGAAACTGTTATCAGAAACCTCCCTACCAAAAAGAGCCCAGGACCAGATGGTTTCAATGCGGAATTCTACCAGAACTTCCAAGAAGACCTAATACCTATACTCCTTAAGGTATTTCATAATATAGAAACACAAGAGTCACTGCCAAATTCCTTCTATGAAGCTACAGTTACCGTGATACCTAAACCACACAAAGACTCAACCAAGAAAGAGAATTACAGGCCAATCTCACTCATGAACATTGACGCAAAAATTCTCAATAAAATACTGGCAAACCGAATCCAAGAACACATTAGAAAAATTATCCATTACGATCAAGTAGGCTTCATCCCAGAGATGCAGGGCTGGTTCAACATACGAAAATCTATTAATGTAATCCATCATATAAACAAACTGAAGGAAAAAAACCATATGGTCATCTCATTAGATGCTGAAAAAGCATTTGACAAAATTCAGCACCCGTTTATGATAAAGGTCTTGGAGAGATTAGGGATACAAGGGTCATTCCTAAATATAATAAAAGCTATTTACAGCAAGCCGACAGCTAACATCAAATTAAACGGAGAGAAACTCAAGGCTATCCCACTAAATTCAGGAACACGACAAGGCTGTCCACTCTCTCCTTATCTCTTCAATATAGTGCTTGAAGTTCTAGCAATAGCAATAAGACAACATAAGGAAATCAAGGGGATTCAATTTGGAAAGGAAGAAGTTAAACTTTCATTATTTGTAGATGATATGATAGTATACATAAGCGACCCCAAAAACTCCACCAAAGAACTCCTACAGCTGATAAACTCCTTCAGTAACGTGGCAGGATACAAGATCAACTCCAAAAAATCAGTCGCCCTCCTATACACAAAGGATAAGGAAGCAGAGAGGGACATCAGAGAAGTATCACCTTTCACAATAGCCACAAATAGCATAAGATATCTGGGAGTATCGCTAACCAAGGAAGTGAAGGATTTATTTGAAAAGAACTTTAAGTCTTTGAAGAAAGAAATTGAAGAGGATACCAGAAAATGGAAGGATCTCCCCTGCTCGTGGATAGGGAGGATCAACATAGTAAAAATGGCAATTCTACCAAAAGCAATCTATAGATTCAATGCAATCCCAATCAAGGTCCCATTAAAATTCTTCACAGAGATTGAGAGGACAATAATCAACTTTATATGGAAAAACAAGAAACCCAGGATAGCCAAAAAAATCTTATACAATAAAGGTTCTTCTGGAGGCATTACCATCCCTGACTTCAAACTCTATTACAAAGCTACAGTATTGAAAACGGCTTGGTATTGGCATAAAAACAGAGAAGTTGACCAATGGAATCGTATAGAAGACCCGGATCTTAAACCACAAACCTATGAACACCTGATTTTTGATAAAGGAGCCAAAAGTACACAATGGAAGAAAGAGGGCATCTTCATCAAATGGTGCTGGCATAACTGGATGTCAACCTGTAGAAGAATGAAAGTAGATCCATATCTATCACCATGCACAAAACTCAAGTCCAAATGGATTAAAGACCTCAATATTAATTTGAACACATTGAGCTTGATAGAGGAGAAAGTGGGAAGTACTCTACAACAAATGGGCACAGGGAACCGTTTCCTATGCATAACCCCAGCTGCACAGACTTTAAGGGCAACATTGAATAAATGGGACCTCCTGAAGTTGAGCAGCTTCTGTAAAGCAAAGGACATTGTCACTAAGACACAAAGGCAGCCTACTGACTGGGAAAAGATCTTCACCAACCCTGCAACTGACAAAGGTCTGATCTCTAAAATATATAAGGAACTCAAGAGACTAGACGGTAAAATGCCAATTAACCCAATTAAAAAATGGGGCGCTGAACTGAACAGAGAATTCTCAACAGAAGAAGTTCGAATGGCCAAAAGACACTTAAGGTCATGCTCAACCTCCCTAGCTATCAGGGAAATGCAAATCAAAACAACTTTGAGATATCATCTTACACCTGTCAGGTTGGCTAAAATCCAAAACACCAATAATAACCTTTGCTGGAGAGGTTGTGGGGTAAGGGGTACACTCATCCATTGCTGGTGGGAATGCAAACTTGTGCAACCACTTTGGAAAGCAGTGTGGCGGTTTCTCAGGAAATTCGGGATCAACCTACCCCAGGACCCAGCAATTCCACTATTGGGAATCTACCCAAGAGATGCCCAATCATACAACAAAAGCATATGCTCATCTATGTTCATAGCAGCATTATTTGTAATAGCCAGATCCTGGAGACAGCCTAGATGCCCTTCAGTGGAAGAATGGATGAAGAAACTGTGGAATATATACATGCTAGAATACTACTCAGCGGTAAAAAACAATGACATCTTGAATTTTGCAGGCAAATGGATGGAAATAGAAAACACTATTCTGAGAGAGGTAACCCAGACCCATAAAGATGAACATGGGATGTACTCACTCATATTCGGTTTCTAGCCATAATTAAAGGACATCGAGCCTATAAATTTGGGATCCTTGAGAAGATAATAAGAAGGTAAACTCCCAAAAAAGATATAGTAATCCTCCTGGATATTGGAAGTAGACACGATCGCCAGGCAAAATTGGGAACTTGAGGGTTGGGCAAGACTGGGCCAAGGGAAGATGGGGAGAGAAAAGTGTGAAGGGGAGAGCGGGGGGAACTCGGAGGAATGGGGTGCTTGGGATATAGGAAGGGTGGATATGAGAGCAGGGAAGCATATATCTTAATTTAAGGAGCTACCTGAGGGTTGTCAAGAGACTTGACCCTAGAGGGGTTCCCAGGTTTCCAGGGAGAAGCCCCCAGTTAGTTCCTTGGGCAGCTGAGGAGAGGGAGCCTGAAAAGGCCAGTTCCTATAGCCATACTGATGAATTTCTTGCATATCACCATAGAACCTCCACCTGACGATAGATGAAGAAAATGACAGAGCCCCACATTGGAGCACCGGACTGAGCTCCCAAGGTCCTGATGAGGAGCAGAAGGAGAGAGAACATGAGAAAGAAAGTCAGGACCGTGAGGGAACCTCCAGCTGGCGACAGATGGGGAAGGTGACTGAGCCCCACATTGGAGCACTGGACTGAGCTCCCAAGGTCCCGATGAGGAGCAGAAGGAGCGAGAACATGAGGGAGAAAGTTAGGAACGAGAGGGGTGCGTTCACTCATGGAAACGGTGGGACAGAACTAATGGGAAATCACCAACTCCAGTTGGAATGGGACTGATGGATCATGCGACCAAACCCGTCTCTCTGAGTGTGGCCAACAGCGCGGGCTGACTGAGAAGCAAAGGACAATGGCTCTGGGCTCTGATTGTTCTTCATGGACGGGCTCTGTGGGAGCCTTCTCAGCTTGGTCGATCACCTTCCTGGACCTGGAGGGAGTTGGGAGGACCTTGGTCTTAGCATAGAGTGGGGAACCCTGATGGCTCCTTGGCCTTGAGAGGGAGGGAGGGGAGGTATGGGTGGAGGGGAGGGGAGGGAAGGGGGAGAAGGAGGGGAGGGAAGGGGGAGAAGGAGGGGAGGGAAGGGGGAGAAGGAGGGGAGGGAAGGGGGAGGAGGAGGGAAGGAAATGGAAATTTTTAAATATAAACAAAATAAACCATGAGAAAAAAAAAGGCAAAATATGTTTTGACACTTGATTCACACACAGTAACTTTAAATTCTGTGTTCCATATGCAGTAAGATACCAAGGGAGCACAATCTTGTATATCAATAAAATAGAGCCTACAGGTCAGCTTGCATTAAAGAATTATACCACGGTTCAATGCCCTATGCTATACTTCCTACACTGAACTACTGGGTGGACCGCCTAACTTTTCCAAATGCAGTTTTTATCTCTGTAAAATTAGGATAATTCCACCAGTAAAGAAGTAGTTAAAAGGGTAAATCCTAGAAGCAACCTCGCTAGATTTGAATATTAAATTCTTTGATTTATATATTGTATAGTGGGTTATATTTGCCTTTGAGAGGAGGGAATTGCACAATCCCCATGGTTTTAAAATCTCTTCTTTTGTAAGTCTGAAACAATAAACTAGTACATATTTAAAGGATTGATGGGAGAATTGAAAGTACATATATTTGTATATAACACAACACATTGTGTTATTTCTTATGTGCTTGTCACAGTGATTAAAAGACACAGTTAATGAAAAACAAACCCTCAGTAGCTCCGTGATAACAGTAAAACATGGTCTTGATCTTTATAAAATGGATCTGTACATGAATAGGACAGAAGATATAAGAAAAGCCTGAAAAGGAATGCAACCAGTGTTAGAATAACCAGTATTACTCACTCCCAATTCAAGACATAGAAAAGAGTGACTAGTAATCAAGGGAATAAAACATCAACAAATTTATACTTAGGGGCATTCCTACTGTTACCAAATAAAATCTAAGTTTTTCAAGCAAATTTGGTCAATATGCTAAAGAACAGAGGAAAAGGTTCCCAGAATACATTAAAAGATCGATTAATTTCAACAGCGAACTGGGGTCTATGATAAAGAATTTTAAGAGTAGAAAATACCAATATCTGAAATTGAGAAAGCACTGGGGTTTTTTAAACGAAAGCTTAAACACAACAAAAGGCAGGATCGGTGGACTGAAAACAGGGACGAGAAGGGAGGCTGTAAAGACAGGATGTGGGGTGATGCGGAGTGGGACTGACAGTCCCAGGAGAAGAGAAGGAGCATGTTAGAGAAACCCAGTTCTCAGAGCTGATGAAGAACTTCTGGAAACTGAGAAAGATGCAAACTCACAAATTCAAACAGGGGATAATACAAAGAAAACATCAAGCATGTCAGAGCCAAACTAGTGAAAATGAATGATAAAAAGAAAATCTTAAAGGCAACCAGTTAACAAAGACACAGTGACTTCAAATAAACTAAAAAATACTTAATGGTTTCAACAGAAAACATAAAAACTGAATCCCATGAAATATCAGCAGAACACATGAACTGATATTCAGAATTCATTCTTAAAGTGAAGATAAAGACATTTCCAGACAACTGAGTGAACAGAAATGTTATCATTAGACCCAGCAGTAAATACTGAGACTTCTCAAAGCTGGGATGCCTGGTAAAACTAGAAGCTGAGGTTTTAAGAACAACAATCAGCTTGCAAAGGATATGCTAAAAGATGAACTTAGTCAGGCAGCCCGACTTTCACTTTTATCAAAATACACTGGTGGCCCTGCGGGGTAAAGGTGGTTGCTAAGCAAGACTGGCAACCCAAGTTTCATCCCTGGAACCCACATAAAGGTGGAAGGAAAAAACTGACTCCACAACACCTCCTTCTGACCTGCACACCCACACCATGGCGTTGGAGCATGAGCACACGTGCATGCATGCACTTCATTTGAGACCATACACAGCAATAATAAATGTAAATTTCATTTCAAAGCTCAACAGTTGTTATTTAAAAACTTATACCTTCATTCCTAAGTTAACTACAATTTTACTGAACTGCCATAATTTGTGAGCCAAATATAATAATAACCATGTTGTCAACCCAGTCTGACTTTCCTAGAATGCATTGCTTTGACAGCAAAGCATAGCAGACTCTGGGAAACCATGACTGAGACCCTAATTTGAATGCTATCCCTGGCATCTTGCCTATAAGGCTTCATACTACAGGAAACAAAACTACTCCTTAGGACTGTTTGTACTTGCGGACAATCTCTCTGAAATCAGAAACAGATGTAGGAGTTTCCTTTTGAATAGAAAAACTCTGGTTGTTTCTAGGTTCCCATGGGTTTTTAAATGTCACCATTCCAATTAGGAATTAAAGTATTTGCCCAGGTGCTGGTGGCACACACCTTTAATCTCAGCATTCAGGAGGCAGAGGCAGGTGGATCTCTGTGAGTTCATGGCCAGTATGGTCTACAGTGTGAGTTTCAGGGCTACATAGAGGAACACTCTCTCAAAAAACTAAAAGAAAGGAAGTATTCATAATGCTTCCCAGGCATGTGGTATTTTCTTGGCATCTTCATTTGAGCAAAACTGGTACAGTAGTGCATTCATCTCAAACATTCCTTTAGATTTTGACATTCTATAACTCACTATTCTGAGCAGTCCATAGAATGCTCTATGATAGTCATATTTTGGGTTTTGAATGAGTGGGTTTCTAAAGTATACAGCAATCCAAAATAAAAGAATAAATATCAAATAATAGCTAGATGATAGATAGATAGATAGATAGATGATAGATAGATAGATGATAGATAGATGATAGAAGATAGATAGATAGATCGATAGATAGATGATAGAAGATAGATAGATAGATAGATAGATAGATAGATAGACAGACAGACAGACAAATGATAAACACTAAAACATAAAGTCAGGTACTCAAAACATCCAGCAAAAACAAACTGGGCAGTCCCTATGTGGTAGTTTGAATGTATTTGGCCCCCAAAATCTCATAGTGAGCAGAACTATTAGGAGGTGTGTCTTTGTTGGAGTAAGTATGGCCTTATTACAGGAAGTGTGTCACTGTGCGGGCAGGCTTTGAGGTTTCTTATGCTTAGGATACTACCCAATGAGTCAGTTGACTTCCTGTTGCCTTCAAGATATAGGACACTCAGCTATTTCTCCAGCACCATGCCTGCTTGCATGCCACAATGCTCCGTGCCAAAATGGACTGAGCCTCTGAACTGTAAGTGAGCCACCACAATTAAATGTTTCTTTATAAGAGTTGCTGTGGTCAAGGTGCTGCTTCACAGCAATAGAAACTCTAACTAAGATACCCTATAAGCATTCAACTGGAGTTCTGAAAAGATAGAGTACCAGGCAGAGCAGAGGGCTCCTAGGGTGAGACTTCCAAGAAAAAGAACAAAAAACAACAGAGAGATAAGACCCCCAATTGGGAGCCTACAAACACCTAGCAGAAACAAACAGAAGACAGGTGGAGGCAGCCCCAGGAGTTCCCCCATCAAGAGCCTCAGGCAGAGCAGTTTCACTTCAGGAGAGGTTCTGCAAAGCAAAAACAGAGCTAGCAACAGCTAGAGATAACATCATCAAATCAGATGCTCACAACAAATCGGCAGGGGAAGCCAGCTGGAGTTCCCAACTGAAAGTTCTCCCAACAGGCAAGCTACCCATGGCTGAACTTCCAGCTTTTACCCACTGTTGGTACTTTTCTATCATGGGATCAGCATAGTAACACCTGCTAAAAATAGTTGCGTTTCTAGTCATCCTCAAAAGCACAGTGATTTTATTCATGGGATGACTTGCTGTTCCCTCTTTCTGTCACAGAGTTAGAGGGTAGTGAGTCATCCATAGACAAGGGGTTTTAAAATGAAACTCTGAGACAAACATGCCTGTGTCTGAAGTGTAAGGGGTGAGTGACAAAACCCCAAGAGGCAAGCTTTCAGTGAGCTCAAACAGCACATGGCGATTTGTTGTTATAAAGTATTGTCCTAGGGTTTTCCTGCTGTGGTGAAATACAATAACCAAAGCAGCGTGAGGATGAAAGGATTAATTTGGCTTATACTTCTACATCACTGTCCATCACTGAAGGAAGTCAGGATAGAAAATCAAACAGGGCAGGAACCTGTAGGCAGGAGCTGATGCAGAGGTTATGGAGGAGTGATACCTTATGGCTTGCTCGCCATGGCTCACTCAGCCTGCTTTCTTATAGAACCTAGAACCACCAGCCCAGGGGTCACCACCCACACTGGGCTGGGCCCTTCCACATCAATCACTAATTAAGAAAATGCCCTACATCCAGACTTTATGGAGACATTTTCTCAGTTGAGGGTCCCTCTTTAAGATGACTCTAGCATGTACCAAGTTGATATAAAACTAGACACTATAGCTGACTTCTTGTCAACTTGACACAAAAATATCACTGTGAAGCCTCTCTATCTTTTCCTTCCTTGTCCATCACCAAGATCACACATGAATATTAACATTACAATTTATAAAAGCCCCCACAATCTTTAAAAAATCCAAATACTTAAAAATTCAGTTCCCTAAAAAATCCAAAGTCTACAACTGTGGGCTCCTATAAAACCAAAAATATCAAACACATTCTTACTTCAAAAAGGAAGAACCACAGTCACAATCAAATCATAGCAAAAACCAAACTTCAGTTGTATTTGAAAAAACTTTAATGCCCAATGTCTGGGATTCATTTATGAGCACACTGACTCCTCCAAAGGACTTGGGTCAGGTCTCTGGCTCCGCCCTCTGCAGCTCCCACAACTGTCTCTGTGGCTCTGACTGGCTCCCCTCCAGAGCCGCTGCTGCACTTGGCAGTTCTCCCATGGCACTAGCATCTCCAGAAGGCTGGATCTCTTCTACAACTGGGCTCTTCAGGGACTCCAGCCCTGCCACCCAGTGCCAGACTTCAGCTGCTCTCTATGACCGCTTCTTGATTTCAAAATCAGTGACATCTGTGTAAGTCTTCTATCACGAAGGTCAGCTGCCAGCACAAGATACAACCTCAGACACCTCTGGAACACAGCTTCCATGTGCTAACTCTGAGGAAACACTTCTCAGAAGATTTCACCTCAGTGATGCTAGTCTCTTCTTAATCACGGCTGATTCTTCAGCTCCAGCCACCCAGATACCACAGATTTTTCATGCAAATGATTCAATGAAAAATTTACTTCCTGCTGAAGCCTCACAAGTCAGTCCTCTCATCTGCATGTCCCTCAACACTCTTTTCTTCCAGGCTCCCAAGGAAGAGCTCACCAACCTTTACTCAAAGTTCCAAAGTCCTTTCACAGTTCTCCCAGACACAACATGGTCAGGTTGTCGCAGCAGTACCCCACTATCCTGGTTCCAATTTCTGTCTTAATCAGGGTCACTATTGCTGTGATGAAACACCATGGCCAAAGCAACTTGGGGAAAAGCACTTATTCGGATTCTGCATCACTGTCCATGATTGAAGGAAGTCAGAACAGGAGGTAAAACAGGTCAGGAGCTGGAAACAGGAGCTGATGCACTGGCCATGGAGGAGTGAGGCTTACTTGACTTGCTCTTCATGGCTTGCTTAGCCTGTTTTCTTCTAGAAATGAGGACCACTAGCCCTAGGTGGCACTACTCACAATGGATTGAGCCCTCCCCCATCTATCACTAATTTAAAAAATGCCCTACACATAGACCTTATGGAGACATTTTCTCAGTTGAGGTTCCCTCGTTTTAGATGCATAGATTGTGTCACACCGACATAAAACTAGCCAGTACATGTATAGTGTACCCACTGATTCTACATAGTGACTCAGAATCACAAGGACAATGAATGCTCTTTTACAAATTCAGTTGATTGTTTTCATCGATCTTGAAAGAAGGTTTGAGAAATACATCAATTAAGAGTGGAAGACTCGGGTAACAATTTAGTTTTAATCTGTTGAATATCTTAGAGTCTTCACCATACTCAACCTGACAATCTCACCTCACCTAATCACTTTGCTGTATTCTTTAGTGCCTCATTATAGTAGAGCTGAGATCTTCATTATGAATGAACTAAAAGGCATTTCTCTTTTTGACTCCAGAATTCCTTGCGGTAACCAAAGAGAAGAATCAGACAGCCTCTGGATACCTCAGCAAGTCAGCACAGAACTGTGCCCTGAGGAGCAGCAAACACTCTTGAGCCACGGGACTGGGAATCTGCAGAGCAATCCATAGCATATGGACTTCCCTCACTCCAGTTTTTTCTAGATCCTGATTCAAAGTTAAAAGCTAATTTTTTTTTAAAAAAAAGTAAATGGGTAAGTGGAGAAATTAAATGTATTTTTCATGATATAATGATAAAATTATCCTGTTTTTAAAGAATCCTATTTAGAAAAATATGTTAAATATTTGCAAACAAGATATGTTATCTCCTTAAAGACAATGATAGAAGAAAATGTGGGTAGAGATTCAGATAAAATACACTTGGCTTGAATTGTTTATTGTTACATCTGAACATAGGAATTTAGGTGTTTATTCTACCAGTCCTTTGTCTTTTGTATATACCTAAGTTTGATTCCTAGAGTGACTCAGCTCCAGAAAGGTATGTTCTGACCTCCACGACACATCCATTCACACACACACACACACACACACACACACACACACTAAACAAATGTAAATAAGTTTTTGTAAGCATACAATAGGAATAAACATATCATTAATATACAAATCCAGAATAATATATTAAAACCTATTATCAGGTTTTTTTCCTGCTGTTCAGAGAGATATAAGATAAAGCAGATTCAAAGTCCTAGCATATAGGCTTTGTTGACTCCCCATGGGAGGCCTTACCCTTTCAGAGGAGTGGATAGAGGTATGGTTTGGGGGAGGTGGCAGGAAGTGAGAGGCGGGTAGGAAAGGGACACTGTGGTTGGTACATAAAATAAGTAAAACTTAAAATTAAAAAAATCATGGCGGGCTGGAGAGATGGCTCAGAGGTTAAGAGCATTACCTGCTCTTCCAAAGGTCCTGAGTTCAAGTCCCAGCAACCACATGGTGGCTCACAACCATCTGTAATGGGGTCTGGTGCCCTCTTCTGGCCTTCAGGCATACACACATACAGAATATTGCATACATAATAAATAAATAAATATTAAAAAATATCATGGCATAAAAAGCTTCTAGAAAGTTGTATGGATTGTTCCCTTCACCCAAATATCTACTATAACTTCCTTTAAATTATATTAATTTCAGAATTATACTAAATGTTTTAAAATGAAAAATACTAGAAACAAGAGATGGAAAAGTTTCAGATCTTTGGAAGTTGAGGGTGTGGATGAATTCCTCTTTATTGTGATGATGTCATTTGAAAATGGAGGACAAAAGTCTTCAAGGTTACATAGTCTGCAAAGCAGTCTTATTCTTGAAGAAGATAGAGAGAAAAAACAAGAACAGTAAACACTGAAAACCATTCAATCTTTAACGTCCACATCAGTCACGTAGGTGAGACCAGGATCCTCACTGATCCCCAAGTACCACGTGATGCCCTATACCTGATGCAGCCTATGTGGGTAGGTTTGCCTAGGCTCAGCCCAGAATTTGTGCTGATACTAGGGAGAAGTGAGAACATACCTAAGTGGGAAATGCAAAACCCAAAAACAGATATTAGCCTTTTAATGTATAAAAAAGAAGAAAATATGAGTTGAAGGCAGAAAAATAGAATGAGAAAATATGAGAATTGGTGTCTAAATTACAAAATACTCAACAACTGACATTTAACAAAAAGCATAATAAAGTACAAAACCAAAATGGATTAAACCCGGATTTCAACAATGACAGAAACAACAGAAAGCCTAAAAACCTCACAGAAACAACTCTCTACTGAATTACCACTGGGTCAAGGAAAAAAATTAAAGAAACAAATTAAAGGCTTCCTAGAATTCAATAAAAAAATGTACAATATACCCATACTTAAAAGACACAGTGAAAGTGGTGCTGAGTTCATAGCATGAACTACCTTCATAAAGAATTTGGAGAGATCTCATACTAATGACTTGACAGTACACCTGAAAGTTCTAGAAAAGAAGCAAACACACACAAGAGGAGTAGATGGCAGGAAATAACCAAATCAGGACTAAAATCAATAAAAGAGAAACAGAGAACAATACAAAGAATCAATGGAACCAAGAGTTGGTTCTTTGAGAAAATCAACAAGATAGGCAAACCCTATCCAAACTACCTAAAAGGCAGAGAATATCCAAATTATCAAAATCAGAAATGAAAAAGGTGACATAATAAAAGAGCACTGAGGAAATCCAAATAATCATTACATCATGTTTCAAAAACTTGTACTCCACAAAATTGAAAAATATAAAAGAAATGGATAATTTTCTCAATAGACAGTACTTACCAAAGTGAAATCAAGAAAAAAAATAAGCAATTTTAATATCCCTATAATCCCCAAGGAAATAAAAGCAGTCATTAAAAGTTTCCCAACCAAAAAAAGAAATAGAAAAAGAAAAAAAAAGTCCAGGGCCAGATGGTTATAGCAGACTTTCAAAGAAAAGCTAATACCAATACACCTCAATTTATTTCATAAAAAGGAAACAGAAGAAATGTTGCCAAATAATTAGAAGGTGCAGCCTTGTTGAAGTAGGTGTGGTTTGGGTGGAGGAAATGTGTCACTGTGGAAGTGTGCTTTGAGGTCTCATATATACTCAAGATACTGTCCAGTGTGTGAGACCACTTCCTGATGCCCGTGCAAGATGTAGGACCCTCAGCTACTTCTCTAGCACCTTGTCTGCCTGCATGCCACCATGTTCCCCACCATGATTATAGTAGACTGAACCTCTGAACTGTAAGTGGGCCACCACAATTAAATGCTTTCCGTTAAAAGAGTTGCCATGGTCATGATGTCTCTTCACAGCAATAGAAATCCTAAGACAGCCTGCTTTTTTATAAAACCCAGGTCCACCAGCCCAGAGATGGCACCACCCACAATGTGCTGGGCCCTTCCCATCAATCACAAATTAAGAAAGTGCCATCAGGCTTGCCCTACAGCCTGATCTTCTGCAGGAATTTTCTCAGTCAAGGTTCCCCCCTCTCAGGTGACTATAGCTTGTGTCAGGTTGATATTAAAACTAGACAGCACAGACATGCTTTTATCTGAGGCTGCCAATACCATCCACATCTAGGGTGTGACTTCCTACTTCCAATAGTCTATCAAGAAAATGCCTCCTAGTTGTGCTCAGCATCTTACTTCTTAAATGGATATGATCCAGTAAAGCTGGTCACCAAGAATAACCAACACAGAGGGGAGTGGCAGAACGCATCATGAAAAGTAAAGGGGGACATTAAAGATGGAAAGATTTAAGCAAGGATGAGGGACAAGGCTTGGGAGAAAGTGAAATATGAAAGAGGGCTAACCAAAACTAGTACACAAAAAGACAAATAAAAGTCCACTACTTTGTAATCTATGGGTTATATGTCTATTTAAATTGTTTATCTGATCTTGATTTAACTTTGGTAGGTGGTATATACTGAGGAAATTATCCATTTATTTTAGATTTTCTAACTTGGTGGAGTAAAGGATTTTAAAGAATGTCCTTAAGATACTCTAGATTTGCTCAATGTCTGCATTTCTGTCACCCTTTTATTTCTAATTTTGTTAATTTAGATCTCAACTCTTCACCTTGTAGTTAATTTGGATAAGAGTTAGTCAGTCTTACTGTTTTTCTCAAAGAGCCAACACTTTGTTTCATTGATTCTTTGCATTTTTTCTTATTATTGATTCTATTTTATTTATTTCAGTCATGAGTTTGATTTATTTCCTGCTGTGTACTCCTCTTGGTTGTGCTTTCTTCTTTTTGTTCTAGAGTTTTCAGGTGTGATGTTAAGTTACTAGTATCTCCAATATTTTACATAGGCACTTAATGCTATGAGCTTTCATTGTGTCCCATAACTTTGGTTATGTTGTGTATTTATTTTCATTCAATTCTTGAATGTCTTTCATTTCTTTCTTAATTTCTGTCTTGAGCCATTTTTCCTTCAGTAGAAAGTTGTGCGGTTTCGATGAATTTGTAACTTTTCTGTTGCTTCCGTTGTCTATATTCAGCTTTATTCTGTGCTGGTCAGAGAGGATGCAGGCTGTCATTTCAGTTTTGATGTATCTCTTGAGACTTGCTTTATTTCTGACGATTTTGAAGAAGGTTGCATGAGTTGCTGAGAAGAAGGTACTTTTTTTGTGCTCAGGGGAAATGATCTGTAAATAACTGTCAGGTCATTTGCTTTATGATGTCATTTAGCACCAGCATTTCTCTGTTTAATTTTTGTTTGGAAGACCTGTTTATTGTCAAGAATGCAGCACTGATGTCTCCCATTATTGGTTTCTGAAGGACAATCTGTGATTTAAGCTTTAGTAGTGTTTCTTTTCTAAATTTGAGTGCCCATATTTTTGGTGCATAGATGTTAAGAATTTCAGCGTCATTTTGGTAGATTTTTTTCTTTGATGAGTATGTAGTGTCCTTCTGTTGTGCCCAAGTTGAGATCCCCAGAGAGACCATCACTAGAATACAGTCAAGTCCAGAATGTGAAAGCAAGGTTTATTCAGTGTACTCTCCAGCCAGGCTAGGGGCTTGACCACTACTCAATGCAGCACAGTAAGGAAGAGACCCCCCCTCACCATTTGAGGTTGACATTATATAGGCAAAAAAACACAAGCCACGTCTACTCAGGGTCAAGGGGTGTTAGTTTTAATGAGTACAGGGTGTGGACTACTTCTGTATATCCTCTTCCTCCTTTAAGCGGCTACTTCTGCTTCTGTGCATGCCCTCCCACCCTCCCCACCAAGCAGTTATTTTCTGCTCCTGTCTAGACCACAAAGCTGGGTGTTGACAGGGGGGCTAGCTGCTAGAGACAGTTGGTTATTTCCATGCTGACTCCTATGATATTGCAAAGGGCATGTGTCTTAACTAGATCCTAATCTTAAAGTTTCCATGTCTTACACTTCCTCATCTCTTCTGATTAGTATTGGCATGATGTCTATTTCAATCAGATATTAAAATGGCTAAACCAGCTTGCTTTTTAGGTCTATTTGCTTGGAGTATCTTTTTCCCCCATCCTTTTACCCTGAGGTAATGTCTATCTTTGAACCTGAGGTGTGCTTTTTGGATGTAGCAGAAGAATGGTGTAGGAGGACACCAATGGCCGGCCAGCTGTGACTGCCCAGTGAGGAAACACCTTTGGGGCCAGTTGAGCATGCACATTAGTGTCTATGAGCCAATCAGAAGTCTGCTGTGAGACCTGGAAACGGCTGATGTCATGATGACCTGGGCCAATGAGAAAGAGACAACACAGCATTCCAGATTGGCACTGCCTTTGGATCCCGGAAGGAGGTATAGGAGGCCTGCCCATACCCTCAATAAAGGAGTAGGCTTTTGCCTACTACTATAATAAAGGAGGTGGTGCTATTGTTTTCTGCGCCTTCTGTGCCCTCCCGCAAGAGGCTAGATGTAGATTGGAGCGGCGGGGCCTGTGTCCTGTCACCCAGCTAGCTTTACATCCAAAATAATTACACGGAAACTGTATTCTTTTAAACACTGCCTGACCCATTAGTTTCCAGCCTCTTATTGTTGATTCTCACATCTTGCTTAACCCCATAATTAGTAATCTGTGTAGCACCACGAGGTGGTCGCTTACCAGGAGAGATCTTAACCTGCGTCTGTCTCGGAGAGGAGAAGCATGGCGACTGATTATGGTGACTGCATGAAGCGTCTGCCTTCTCTCTCCCAGAATTCGTGTTCTGTCTACTCCACCTACCTAATTTTCTGTCCTATTAAAGGGCCAAGGCAGTATCTTATTAACCAATGAAAAGTAACACATAGACAGATGACTCTCTTCCATCAGCTAGATGCTTTGGCTAGCAATAGAATGGAACCTTTTAAAAAATTTATTCTGTTAGTCTATGTCTTTATTGGGGACTTAGACACTGATGTTGAGAATTGTGAAATGAGCAGTGCTTGCCGGTTCCTGTTATTTTTGGTGGTGGTGGTGGTTGGTGGTGGTGGTGGTGGTGTGGTGTGTGTGTGTGAGTGTGCAGGTGCGGGTGTGCACGTGCTCACGTGTGTGCATCCTTCCTCTCTTGATTTTGTTGGTTTGGGATTATTTATCCATTGCTTTCTTGGATGAAGTTAACTTCTTTAGATTGGAGTTTTCCTTCTAGTGCCTTTCTGAAAGGCTGAATTTGTAGATTAAAAACTGCTTAAATTTGGCTTTATTATGGAATGTCTTTTTCTCTGATGTGTTCTGGCTAGGTTCATATCCAGGTTCTCAGGAAGAATGGCCCAGAATCATAGTTTGTAGTGAATTAAGAAGAAACCCATAATTCATTGCTTTTCCCATCAGGTCCAATCAGAGGCAAGCATACATCCTGACTTACCTCCAGCCTGTGAACCTCCTGCCCACCTGTGATCAGCACATCCAGAAGAGATGGGTCAAACAAACTCTTTTAGGGGAATGAAAAAGCATGTGGCTTGTTGTCTCCCATCAACAACAGCCTTCAGCATTTCAGGAACTATCTGTCCTTGGGCAAGAGGCTTGCAGATCAAAGGCATTTTTTGTTTTATTGATACCTTAGGCACAGTAATTGAAACTTAAAATGCAACTTTGGCTCTCACAGCATCTGTAGTCTTTTAGAGTTTGTCAAACATTTGTCCAGGCCCTCTGGCTTTTAAAGACTTCTTTGAGAATTCAGGTGTTATCCTACTAACATTTAGATTAGAGGTCAGCATTTAGATGTTACTTGGTCTTTTCCCCTTGCTGCTTTTAATATTCTTTCTTTATTCTGTACATTTAGTGTTTTGTTTATTCTGTGACAAGGGGACTTTTTTTTCCTGGCCCAATTGATTTGGTGTTCTGCATGCTTCTTGTGTCTTGATAGGTATCTCCTTCTTTTGGTTAGAAAATTTTTCTTCTATGATTTTGTTGAAAATATTTTCTGAGCCGTTGAGATGGCTTTTTTTTCTCCTTTCTCTGTTACTGTTGTTAGGGAAAAAAAATCTAAGATGAGTGGCTCCACCGGCAACAAAGAAATCCAATTAGGTCAGATCAAACCAAACTAAAATGCCCATTGTTTTATTAAATACAGAGCTCTCAGGTGTGCTGAGCTCATGGTGGGAGACAGGAAAAGCGGGGAGCACATGCAAACCTGGAACCACATGTTTCTCCTCTGGGAGCCCACTTAAATACCCAGGAAGGGGTCAGGGACCTGGCATGCTGGGATTTGGGAGTCCAAGGGGCTTGGATGAAGGCCAGGGGCTGGGGTTACACTTCTGACTTAACTATTATTCCTAAGGTTGGTCTTTCCATAGTGTCCCAGATTTCCTAGATGTTTTGTATTTGAAGTATTTAAAATTTAACGTTTACTTTGATCAAAGTATCTATTTCTTCCACTATGTCTTCAATGCCTGAGATTCTGTTATTCTATCTCTTGTATTCAGTTAGTGAGGCTTGCCTTAAGATTCCTGTTTCAAGTTCCTAATTTTCTCATTTCCAGATTTCCCTCAGTTTGCCTTTTCTTTATTGATCCTATTTCCATTTTCAGGTCTTAAATGGGTTTGTTCATTTCCTTCCACTGTTGTTTTGTGCTTTCACAGATCTCTTTAAGGATTTTATTCATTTCCTCCTTAAGAACCTCTAGACACTCATAAGGCTATTTAGAGGTCTTTTTCTTGTCTTCCAACTATGGTGCTATACTCAGGATCTGCTGTGTTGGGGTTGCTGTGCTCTAGTGGAGACATATTGTCCTGGCTGCAATGTATTGTTTTTAGGCTGACTTCTAGGCATCTAGGCTTGGGAAGATTGTAATTCTAGTTTCTGATATTTTGTCTTTTCTGTGTTGTGGAAATTGTGTTCCTTGATTTCTGTTACCTGTCATCTGATTCTTAGGAGAATCAGAGTGATAGCTGTATGTTGCCTGGTGGGAAATTCTTCTGGAATCCTGATAGATGTGACCACTAGGGGTTCTAGGTAAAATGTGTTTCCTAGGTATGGAGACCTGACACATAGGAATAGTGATGGGCTAGGAGAGGGAGGGCTGAAGGGGAGGGAAGCAAGTGTCCCAACAGTATCTGCTTAGTGCCCTGGGAATGGGAGAGTGAGGAGAGGCCATAGCAGAAGGTCTGCTACAGAGCTGCAGATGACAACGGGAGACTGGTCTTGGAGGAATGGAGAAAGGGTGAATAGATTGTTTCTGCTAGAGTTTGGAGCTTGAGTAAAGCAATGAATAGGGATGGGGGAGGTTAGGAGGAGCGGATCTGTGTGATCTACTGGAGATGGGCAGGTGGTCTGCAGCAGAGCCACAGAGGAGACTAAGGTAGTGGATTTGTAAGAGAGAAGTGGAGAGGTGAAGATCTGCCATTAGCCTACTTCTTGCTTTCCTGGCAGGAGTCACCATACCATTTTAGACCATTTTCAATTCCTGAAACTTGTGTTTTGTTTACTTACTTGGTGTTGTTTAGTTTTGGGTTTGTGTGTGTATGTGGGTGTGTGCTGTTGTTGTTGTTGTTTCTTTGATTGGTGTAGTTGTGTATCTTCAGAGCTCCTAACACCTCCCTACACATCTCAGAAAACACCATGATAATGGAGTCAAATGAGGCAGTATGTTCCCTAAGTCCTTAGTATTGTCTTGTAGCCATCACAGTCAAGATGCGAGTTCCACACAGAAAGTATTCATAAAATGTGTAAGGAAATGGAGTCTTTCTGTTGTAACCCAAGCTAGCCAGAAAGTGAGTTGTTGAAATCAATCACTGTTGATTCCAAACACAGAGACATCTCTCTCTTACCCTAAACACACTGCCATTTTTCTATTTATCAATTCTTTTTTGATCTATACTACCTTGCAAATCCTCTGCAAACTCTATAGGAAACATATTGTAAACTGGGAAGTGCTATGGTGCCTACTTACCAGGTAACACTAAAAAAATATATGCAAATCAAGATAAATAGAACTCAAAGAAGCACAAGGCTGGCTTTGGTTTTTGGAACTTGTTCCAAAAATTGAAGATGAATATTCAAATCAAATTCACTATTCTGGTCCCTTTTGCCCTTTCTGTGCTTGATATAGAAAGGATAAAGAGGTAAGAGCTAACAAAGCTAGAAGAGGACGGATGGCTGGTCTGCCAGTTCCTCTTTCAAAAGAGAGACAAACAGCTTTCTGGAGGGGTGTGGGGGAATAAGGCTTCCAGGTTACCAAATCTTAAACAAGGAGCAGAAAGCATAAAAAAGAGCTGAGGCCCAAATTGTAATTCTTCCCATCTCTCTATACGTTAGTTCAAAAGCAGTCAAGAGCAGTACTCACTGAGACTTAGAAAAAGGAAGTAAAATAAAATAAAATTCACTCATTTCATTGAGGATTCACTGTTACGGGGAAAAAGGTTGCCACAAATGATGACCATTGACCAGAAATGCAAGTGAACCATAGGATCAGGCCAAGTTCAACTACCCCAGGAGACAAAACTCTCCATGAGAAGTGGAGGGTCAGTGTGACCCACTCTCCTACCACAAACACTTCTCCTTTAGAATGAGCCCTTACCAAACTAAAGTCTTACTTCCTGGGAACCACTATGTGTTAGGGCACTGAACTCAGTAGAGATCAAAAACCAAAACCAAACAAACAACACCTTTTCCCCATTTTACAGGGTCATAACAGAAGCAGTAATAACTTATTTTCATACACTGTAGCATTCTAAAATGTAGAAACCCAATGCTTTAGAAAAATCACACACACACTTACACACACACACACACACACAAGAACTAAGAAAGCAGAGAAGGTTGGGAGTGATTCCCCTGAGGACACAAGATCAGACTGAAGGCCTAAGAATGTGTAGGGATCTACTCTAGGACAGGGAAGTGTATCCCTGCAGAAAATGACTCCAGGTAAGCCCAGTTCTCCATGCAACAAGCAGCCCCCTCAGAGGCTCACATGTTTGCTGGTGTGTTTGCACTCATACATATCATACACGAGAGTGATGAAAGAAATCAAGATATTGGTGAAATAAAGTGTACTATTGAACCTTGAAAAGGTGCATTAAGATAAACCTAGTCTTCCTTGAAGGGAAACAAAAAGGCCACAAAACTTTTTAGAGTAGGTTTGATTAAGACAGTTCACACCCTAATCTCCAGAGATAGGATCAAACCACAAGTAGCCTCCCAGTTAGCTGGTGTTGACCTTCACTTCTGATAAATGAGGCCTAAAGTAATCACCAGGGCACATATGTGACTGCTGTGTAAATTCTTAGCCAGCTCCAATTAAGGATGAGGTAGCTCATGAGCAATACAAATTTATGGAAGGTCAAGGCTTTCCTGCTCATGACTCTCCACTTAGAAAGTGTACCCAGCGCCAGGGTTCAAACCCGATATCTAGCTCTGTCTCAATGCAGACTGCCTTACTTCTTCCTCTGGAGCTCTGGATATGTGTTGTCTGAAGTGTCGCGCAGAAGTGAAGCATGGGTCGAAGTAGCAGAAATAATAGATGGGAAAACAACATTTATGTTGAGGACTGAGCTAAGAACAGTTTTCAATTGTGACCTTTTTTATATCCTGAATTCTTACCATCATTTCTCCACTGGACAATGACAATTATAAAACCTGCTCCCTAAACTTTCTATTTAGGAAAGAGAAACTCTTCAGTTCTTGGTATGATCAGAATTCTTTGAACGTTGCTCACATATCGCAAGCAACATTGCCTAGAAAGCCAGTTGAACCCTAAACTAGGGTAATGAACCAATAACCCTGGCACATCAGCAATCCAGTCAGTGTTTCTTCACTCTGCAGTGTTTAGTAAGGACCTCCCATGTGTACAGCATGGTCACAATAGATCCTTTTTGCTCATACACTATTTACACATGCATTATTCCTGACAGTGAGTTGGAAAGCAGAAAATAGTGTTTAGCTCATCTGGAAATGCTTGTAAGATTGGCTATGCCATTCAGGAAGTCCTCATCTGTGGCATGTTCAAACCCTACAAACTCTGGAAGAGTAATGATAGGTGTACCATCCTTCCATCAACCTCCTGCAACAAAAATGCATGGCTAAGATAGCAACTGTGCTAATGCCACAGCTCTGCAGGTGAGGAACCTGAGCTGACATCATGTGCTTCTTATAAACTAAAATTTCAGAGAAGTTAATACTGACTACATCTCCTGCCTTCTACACCCTGCTCAGCGGCACCCACTGTAAGAATTCTATTTTGAGTCTTTTGCAGAGAGTTGCTACATAAAAGGTAACATTGATTAGCTAGGATCATAACAATGCCAACACAAATATATACACAATATTACTGCCCAGTTTTGTAGTCAGGTGACAGTTCACATCTCAACCACAAGCACATAACAGAACTAGCAGAAGATGCAAGAGGCTTTTAATCCCAAAGCCCAACTCCAGTGACCTCTCCAAACAGTGTTACCAACTGGATACCAAGGGTTTAAATGCTCAAGACAATGGAAGACATTTTTCATTCAAACCAGCACATTGCATTCCTTGACCCCACTGGACCATAGCTACATCATAGCAAAAATGTATTCAGTCAGACTTTAAAAGTCTCCATAGTCTTTCACAGTCCCAACACTACTTAAAAGCCCAGTGTCTTCTGAGACTCAAGAGAATCTCTTAACTATAACTCCCATAAAACAAAATGGAAATTACCCACTCCCAGCATAAAATAGCCGAGAATATGCATTACCATTCCAAAGGGACAAATGGGGACATGGTGGGGAAACACTCGACCAAAGCAAGACGAAACCCATCAGGGCAAATGCCAAATGCTGTAGCTCCATGGTCCATGTTTGGGATTTGAATTTGACAGTACTTCAATGGCTTCGCTCCATCTTTGCTGTCGAAACATATATCTCTCTCTTGGGCTGCCTCCATTCTGTATACAGGAGTTTACAACTCCAACACCAGCAAAAAGAAGGAAATAGTAAGCTGTAAGTGATGTAAGGCTTTTCATTTCAAAACCTACCTCAATGGTATATTTCCTCCAGAAAGTCTAAACAATATAAATCTCCCCCAAACAGTGCCACCAATAGGGGACCAAGTATTCAAATGCCTGATATGGGGGCATTTTCCCTTAATGTTACCGCATAAGAGAACTCTAAAATCAGACAGACTGCCTTACATCTTACGTTGTCATTTAATTGCCATATGATTTAGGCAAGATACTTAAACTCAGTAGGAAGTTCCTCGTTTATCCACTTGCCTACTAATACAAACATACACATTTGTATAAGAATAGTAATCATACCTTCTCAAAAAGTATTAGGAGTATTAAGAATAAACACATGGAAAACATTTGAGCAGAATGTTCACTGCAGATCAGTGCTCAGTGGCCAACTGTGATCATAATTATTGTAACAAAGAAACCAAATTGTCTCACTGCGGTGTCTGAATAGGATCTTCTCACTCCATATTCTTGACAGTTTCGCAGCTACAGTAATTTTCAGAGAGATGTGAATTAAGAGAACTGGTATCTAAAGAAAAACTTAGGTGTGTTACACGCAATCCCACTTACATAACAAGTATTTGCTAAGTGAACAACTAGAGCATTTTAAGGAACCAAACACCCTAAGTATTCACTAGGATGTGATTATGCTGTATAATTTTGCCCATTTAGAAATTGATTGATTGATTTTTCTTTTCAGGTTTGAACATAGAGCCAGGACCTCAGTAAGTAAGTGCTCTACCACTGAAATCTATCTTCAGACCTTTGGGTTTTATTCTAATTTTTATTTATATTTTGAGGACTTCATATATAACAATAGTATTTATGGATTTTCCCCTCCCTCTTCTTATTATAACTCCCATGTCATCTCTCACTCCTACTCCCTATTAAATTCATGGCCTCTTTTTAAAATTATTATTGCTATATACAATCATATGACTCTATAAATGCAACCTTCTGAGTGCATTTAGTGTTGCTTCATGTGTGTGTTTTCAGGGATAGTCATTTGGTACTGAACAACCAATTAGGTGACTCATCCCTGGGGAAGACTCTCTCCCCCTCTCGGCAGTCATTAATTGCCTGTAGCTCTTCATGTGGGGGAGAACTCTTGTGAGATTTCTCCTATCCACACTGGCATGTCAATGAATGTTATTCAGGTCTTGTTTAGGCAGCCATGCTGTTGAGATTTCATAGGTGCAGGTTCTCTGTCATGTTTAGAGGATAAAGCTTGCAGCAGATTTTCCAGTTCCTCTGGCTCTTACAATCCTCCATCCCCTCTTCCATAATGTCCCCTGAGCCTTACGTGGAAAGGGTGTAGTTCAGCTGGGGCTGTGCACTCCATGACAGCTGTTCTCTGCATTATGACCAGTTGCGGACTTCAGTAAATGTTTTCATCAGCTGAGGAAAAAAAAAACTTCTTTGATGAGAGGTGAGAGCTATGCTTTATGAGTTTTATGGGTATGATTATTTAGAACATACTTAGAAATTATAATGGTTGCTGAAACTGGAGGTAGCAGGTTTTCCTCTAAGCTTTGTGGTCTCGTCAGCCATGCGTAATTGGCTCAGATTATAGCACCAGGCATGAATTCCCTCATAGTGAGCAGGACTTCCGTTCATTAGACGGCTGTTGGTTACCCCCAGATGTAAGTGCTTCTATTGAACCCTTTGCGTATATCTCGCCATGGCAGTCATTATTGCAGTTCACAGGTGTGTGTCACAGCTGGGGAGGACTACTGATGGTTTTCCTCCCTTAATAGTTTGTGTAGCATCTTCTAACACTATATGAGCCATTCCTGAGAGAGGAGGCTTCCAGGTTAAGTCCCGTTTAATCCCTCCAAACCCTGTATCAGAAGTGTGTAGTTAAGAGGTACTTCCTTCAAATTCTAGGAAGCAACCAAGAGCAACAGCAATATTGTTTGGGAGATTTTTTGTATTCCCCTGACTAACAATTCAAAAAGAGACTTTTCAGGCCTGGTATTGTAATTTTTGTTAGTCTATGGCCTTCCAAGGGAACATTATAACTACAAGTGATGTAACTTCATTTTTTAAAAAACTATGCATATATATGTATGTATACATATTACTATATGTAATTTTGGGTAAACATAAAATACTATATGTAATTTTAACATACGATATGTAATTTAAACATAAATTACTATATGTAATTTTAGGTAAACATAAAGTAATAAGACCTCTTAAAGCTTTTTCAAACATCCTTAGTGTTATTTATTCCCTCCTCTCCCTCTATATTGGTCCCCCGCAACTCACTTTAGTCTTTCCTTTTTTGTAGTTGACTGAAATAAAGCTTTGCCTACCTAAACAGAGCAAGGTAGGTGGAATTTTCTTCTGTGTATGTTCCATTGATAACCACACTCAACAAGGCATTTAGTGCCACCTTGTGATCAAATATGGTAATACAAGAGAGGAAAGGGATCTTCTCAAAGTGCCATTCAAGGAAACTAAGAATCCCTTTGGTACTAAGTAGAATAGTAGCTCAAATAAAACAAACCTCACTCCTCACTCCCCCTTAGTGACTTTCCCCTTCCATTAGATGAAAGAGATCCAGCTTGCAGCAAAAAGCAGGAACAAGTGAAATCAAAGTTAGCAAACCTGTTGGCAGAGAGAAAACACTCCTCCATCATAGCAAAACTTACAGCCTCAGCCTACACACAAACCAAGTGCATTACACGAAGGCCCTGATCCCCCGGGCATGGGCCCTGAGCTCTAACCTTTCCCCAACTCTAGCCCACTTTCTCTCTTTCTTTCCTTCCTCTAATTTCTTCTGTTTCTGTCACTGTCATCTTATCCTGTCCAATTTCTCCTTCCAAGACACAAGCACCTAAAAATCCTGGTGGGTAGACTCTGACAGGAGAGCATAAGAAACCCAGAAAGAGTGTGGGCATCAACTGGCATGAAGGAACTGATCACAGGGAGGAGGATTTGGAATACTGGCACATCCACAGGAAGATGAACAGAGCAACTATGGAGAGGCCTCTTGATATTTGTTTCCTCTTTTTCTGAAATAACTGCTTTTAGCTGGAAAATGGTAGAAACCATTCCCTTTGTCCTTCTGGGCAGCTAGGACCCAAAACACTAAGCGACACATACTACATCTTAAGAAAAAAGTTTCACGCTTTTTGATATATTAAAGTCAAAACAATGTAATACAAACAAAAATAATCCATCTACACTGTCCCGAGCTTGGGCTATAAGCTCAGTTTTACATTTAATCATAAGGAAGCTATTCTGGAAGGGCTGTTTATTCAACACTTCCATTTAAGCATGTGTTATTGAAGTATGTATTATTTTGCTACAATTATATTCTTTTCTTTCTCACTTGCATTATTCTGGGAAGTACATAAGCCTAAAAGTACATTATCTCTGTTTTTAAATTATTTTCCAAAGGGCTAAAGCTGTTGTGAGTGATGGAGATTCCAAAACAATTGTTGCAAAGACGAAATAGCCATGAAAAGAAACAGACAAACAGCGAGGGGAGCTGGCTCGGTGGTGAAGTCATGTGCTGCCCATACAGACAGTTC
Organism: Arvicola amphibius; assembly: GCF_903992535.2. Taxonomy (NCBI): domain Eukaryota; kingdom Metazoa; phylum Chordata; class Mammalia; order Rodentia; family Cricetidae; genus Arvicola; species Arvicola amphibius. Next base: position 73,831,977 of record NC_052056.1, on the reverse strand, counting down.
ATTCCCCCACCCCCACCCCACATCTGTGCCAGGTGACTCACAACTACCTGTAACTGTAGCTCTAGAGGGACCCAGCACCAGGCACCTGAATCATGCACACATCTCTACAGATACATATATGCACACAAAGAAACAAGAAAAGATAATTCCTCATAATTAAAACAAAGATCTCATGGGAAATGCTGGTGAATGGCAAATATATTTCCAGTCATCTTTTCCTTAGCCACTTCCCATATAGCAGTTAGGAACCTAAATGCTTGTCTTCTTAGGTTGCCTTGCTGATTGCTCCTAGCAAATGTTATATGACATATTTCTGAAGTAGGACATAAGTAGAGTTAGTAAAAAGTTTTTGGAAATTTTTCTTCTCAAAAACAAAACAAAACAAAAAAGTTAAGCCACCATTGCATCTTTTCCTTCTGCCAGCTTTAGACACAGACTTGATACCATGGATCGAGACTTAACAAACAAGGAAACAAACATTTCAGAAGGCATGCTAGCCTGATTGAGCCTTGCTCCAGTACAAAGAATGTCTTACTATGAGGCTTTAAAAAACAATATTGGCTACGTTCTCTCACAGCCTGATGACATGTTCAATATAATCGACAATACAATGATAAACTGAAATTCAGAACAACCTATTAGTTGTTGGCTCATCCAAAAGTATCTAAGTCTGAAGTCTAGAGTGGTTCCACGCACCGTGTGCTCAGGTTCCCCAAGCAAGCCTTGGCTTATAAATACCTTTCGTCAGTCACTTTTCTGCTGCTGTGAGGAAATGCCTTGCCAAAAGCAATGTAAGGAAGAAAGAACTGCCTTAGTGCATCAGGGAGATAAGGGTCTAAAATGGCTGGACCAGTGTGACAGCAGGCAGCAGGAGCAGGAAGTGGAGAGAACACATCTACAGCCACAAGTAACAAAAACAAAGGCAGCAAACTGGAAAGAGGATATGAGTGGGAACTCTCACAGCTGACCCCAAGTGGCTCACATCCTCCAGCGAGGCTGAACCACCTCCCAAAACAACACCGCTGACTGGGAATCAAACATTCAAATACCTGAGCCTACCAGACCTGGGGTCTCATTTAAACACCACATATCCCTAGCTCACCAACAGCATGCAGGCTGGCTTGCAAGCACTGATTAGACAGGCACAGGGGTGAGGTCATTCTGATTTTCGGTAAGAGTGTCAAGAAAATTTCACTCAAATCAGTGGGATGAGAGGTCTGAGCTGGATGAAACATGGTTTAGAAAGAGGAAGGAAATGGGACTTTTCTACACTTTCTGTAATAGAGTTAATAGATAAAAACTGTATTCTCTCTGTGGAGTAACTATTAACAAGATGGATTTGAAGCTTCTGTACAGCGAAGGAAACAGACAACTTGGTTACAAGGAAGTAAGAGAGAATCTTTGACATCTATACATCTGACAGAGGATTGATATCCAGAATGTATCTTCCCTGGTTACTAGGGAAATGCAAATTGAAACCATTTCAAGATATCATCTCACCCCAATCAGGTTGACCAAGATCAAGAAAACAACTGTTAGGACTGGTAAGATGACTCAGAGATTATGAGCACTGACTGTTCTTCCAGAGGAGCTGGGCTCAAGTCCCAGCAAGCACATAGTAGCTCACAACTGCCTGTAATTCCAGTTCCAGGGGACCCAACATCCATGGTAAAACAATGCACATAAAATAAAAATAAATAAATTTACAAAAAAGAAAACAATTGACAACAAAAGCTAGCAAGGATGTAGAGAAAGGGAGACCATGATAGAGCCTCTCTGGAAATCACTATGGAGAGTTCTCAGAAAGCTAAAAACTGATCTACAATATGACCTAGCATTACCACCCTTGGCATACATATGTCTAAAGGACTCAGCATCCTGCTCCACAGATACCCGAGTAGCAATGGATGTTGCTGTTCTATTAACAGTAGTTAGGGACTAGAAACAACATAAATATCCTTCAGCTGACAACAAATAGAGAAAATGTGCTATATATGCACCATGGGGTACTATTCGGCTGTAAAGAAAAATGAAATCATGAAATTTTCAGGTTAATAGATGAAATTATGAAATAATCTACTGAGGCCACCCAGACCCAGAAAGACAAACAGTTCATGTTCCCTCTCATATGCAGCTCCTTCCTAGCTCCAAATCTTCAGATTGGGGCGTACAACCTGAAGCAAACACTGAAATCAGGAAAGTAAAAAGGACCATGGAGGAGAGGGGATGCTCTAAAGGGGGAAGAACAGGATATGGGTGATATGAAGGGGGAATTAGGGAAAATGTTTTTTCCCATTGGGGGCAGAGAACACTACAGAGAAAAGAGAAATGAGAAACAATAAGGATGTTTCAAAAAGACATAAGGAATTATTATTTTATATTTACCTAAAATAGCATATACTACATACGTGTGTGTGTGTGTGTGTGTGTAAGTGTAAGTGTAATAAATTACACCGCTTGGGATGATGATAATACCCCCCAAAGCCTCAGCAACAGGCATGAGAATTCTCCTTTTGCATTGTTGGGCAGGGAAGTCTAAAGAGTCCCCCAAACCATATGCCTACTGCTATTGCCCTAAGTGGATTCTAGAAATTGAAGGTAAATTCCTATTGCTAAAGAGATCACACTCTTTGGACATAGGATTCAGAGGATTTGAATTAGGACTGTGTTGTGGAATATTTGCTTACAGTGTGAAGATATGTCTTTGCCAAGGTGGCTTCTGATTGGTTTAATAAAGAGCTAAAGAGCTGATGTCCATTAGCTAGGCAAGAGAGGGTTAGGTGGGCACTTCTGGAGACAGAGAGGACTCTGAAAGAAGAAAAGTGGAGTCCCAGCACAGACATTGCAAGGGAGACAGGTGGTGTAGATGGAAGAGAATTAATTCCGCGTGGCAGAACATAGATGAAAATGGATGGGTTAATTTAAGTTGTAAGAACTAGTTGAAACAAGTCTAAGATAAGGCCAAATTTTCATAATTAATAAAAAAGTTTCCATCATTTTTTGTGCTACAGGACTGACCCGAAAAGCTTCTCCCTAAGAACTATGCTGCTAAGGGACGGAAGCAATCACAATCATATCCAGCTGTGACACCTGTGAATGAACCACCAGGACAATGGCCAGCATGACTAGCCCATCCTTAAAGGTGAGATAGTGGTACTTACAATCTTGTTGGTAACCAACAGTTGTCTAATTATCTCAAGACCCACTGAACAGAAGGGGAAATCATGCTGATATTGTGAACCTTCCCAACTGCCCAAGTGAGACTGTGGGGCCCAGTATACTTGAGTAACCAATTGTAAATCCTTATTTTTTTTGCCCCACAGATCAAAGGAACTTCTATTATGAAGCAGGACGATTATGTACAGAAAGTCACAACTCCTCAAAACGCAGAGGAAAACCAACAACAGGGAGCCCAGCATGAATCATGAATCCATACACTTGCAGCTGCCCCTGAGACTCAAGGAGCAACATGGAAAGAGGATAAAAAGATTTTAAGAGGGCCAGGGACAAGGAAGCCTGTTGTGAGGTTGTGCCTTCTAGCTATGATAGTGAAGCTACACCCACAAAATCTCAACAACATGGCTGTCTAGACAAGACCTGAACAATTCCAACAGTAGTCGGCATCCCAACACAGGTGGGGAAATCTCATGCAGCCCCACCCCAGATGAAAAGACAAGCAATTGACAACTGCTAAGGCGGTGAATAATCCAATCCTCCCTAAGGATGAGTATTCTGATTGGTTATCCAATAGCAAGTGGTCAGCCCAAGAAACATAATACAGGTAATCCTGAATGGACTCAGCAGGTTGAACTTTTATTCCTTTATATTTATGTGTAGCAATAATGGTTAAAGAAGAGGAGGATATGAATTTATAAAATGTGAAGAACAACTGAGGCTGGTTATAAGTTCACATGATAGAATATAAAATACAAACAGACAACAGACTTTCTGTAGGAACAGAAGACATCAAATGGAAAATTCTCTGCAAATGTGACACAATCAAAAACAGAGCTTAATTACTGTAGTTATGAATAAAATGTCTTTGAAGTAAAATAAAACGAATAAGGCACCAGTTATATTATTATATCCGTAAATGTTTGATGTACACCTTTAGATTAAATTGGCATCTAAAAGATATAAGATCTGAAAGAGACCAATTAAATTAAGTTCACTCATCACTCCAACTGTGCTTATTTTCTTTTCTCCCCTTTTATTCGAAAATATATATTTTTATGCAATATATCCTGATTATAGTTTCCCCTTCCTCTAATCTTCCCAGTTCCTTCACTTGCCCCTCCCCTCCAGGTCCATTTCCTTTCTATCCTCATTAGGAAAAAAAATCCATGCCTCTAAGAAATACTATCCACATCATTGGGGTGAGTGAGGAGTGAGTGCCTGAACTGGGCAGCTGCCCGGAGAGGAGCCACCGACATTCCCCAACTTCCCCCCCCCACCAGCACACTTCCTGCTCTTCCTGCACGGGTTATTCTCCCCAGATACTGCCTCTCTCTTCCTGTCCCTTCCCAGCTTGCACCCAGAACCCCCTACCCCGCCTCATCCTCCGTCTTTGGGGCCACAAAATCCCACAGCTCAGCCTGTTTGGGCGCTGGGGATCCTGGAATTGAGTGCATCCAGGCCGGTGGAGGTCCCCTCCTTCATTAGCCTGCCTCAGCAAGGCTAGGCCCTTTGTTAGCTAGCTGCTTGGCCTGCAAGGAGACCTGACAGTCTGCCAGAGGATCCATCATTCATTGGGGTGAGTTAATTGAATTCATTGGGGGTATTGAACTTCTAAAAGAAGACCCAAAGGGGATTATTCAGAGGAAGAAATGGGCAGGCGCCAATGCAAGAATTCCTCCAACAATTTGAAAAACAACATGAAAGCACCAGAACCCAACGAAGATATAACAGGAGGACTTGAACACACTAATCAAGAAGAAGTAGAAAAAATTGACTTTATGAAAGTAATAGAGTCCCTTAAACAGGAGGTGAAAAACTCCCTTAAGGAAATGGACGAGAAGAATAACAAAAAGTTTGAAGAGTTGAGTAAATCCGTAAATGATATCCTAGGAAACCATGAAAAAACAATCAAACAGATAATGGAAACAGTGCAAGACTTGAAAACTGAAATGGAGGCAAGGAAGAAAACACAACCCGAGGGCCAGCTGGATATGGAAAATCTATGTAAACGAACAGAGACTACAGAAACAAGCATAACCAACAGAATACAAGAGATAGAAGAAAGAATCTCAGATTCTGAAGATACCATAGAGAAAATAAACGCACTGATCAAAGAAAACAGCAAATCCAACAAATTCTCATCACAAAACATTCAGGAAATCTGGGACACAATAAAAAGACCAACCTAAGAATATAGGCATAGAAGAAGGAGAAGAAATACAGCTCAATGGTCCAGAAAATATATTTAATAAAATTATAGAAGAAAACTTCCCAAACCTAAAGAAAGATATTCCTATTAAGGTTCAAGAAGCTTACAGAACATAAAATAGACTAGATCAAAAAAAAAACATCCCATCGCCATATTATAATCAAAACACAAAACATACAGAATAAAGAAAGAATATTAAGAGCTGCAAAGGAAAAAGGTCAAGTAACATATAAAGGTAAACCTATCAGACTAACACCTGACTTCTCTATGGAAACCATGAAAGCCAGAAGGTCCTGGATAGATGTTTTGCAGAAAATAAGAGAACATGGATGCAAGCCCAGATTACTATACCCAGCCAAGCTTTCATTCACTATAAATGGAGAAAACAAAATATTCCAGGATAAAAACAAATTTAAACAATACATAGCCACAAATCCAGCCTTACAGAAAGTAATAGAAGGAAATTCACAAACAAAGGAGTCCAGCATTGCCCAAAATAACTCAGACATCTAGAGACCCTTCACCAGCACATCGCAAAGAAAGGAAACACACAATCTCTACTACCAAATAAAAAATGACAACCGAATTAACACCCACTGGTCATTAATATCGCTTAATATCAATGGACTCAATTCACCTATAAAAAGGCACAGGCTAAGAGATTGGATACAAAAACAGGATCCAACATTCTGCTGTTTACAAGAAACACACCTCAACCACAAAGACAGACATCTACTCAGAGTAAAGGGTTGGGAAAAGGTTTATCAAGCAAATGGACCTAAGAAACAAGCCAGTGTGGCCATACTAATTTCTAACAAAGTTGACTTCAAACTAAAATCAATCAGAAGAGATGGAAATGGACACTTTATACTCATTACAAGAAAAATCTATCAGAATGAAGTCTCAATCCTGAATATCTATGCCCTAATACAAAGCACCCACTTATATAAAAGAAACATTACTAGAACTCAAGGCAGCCATCAAACGAAACACACTGATAGTGGGAGACTTCAACACTCCTCTTTCACCAATGGACAGGTCAATTCGACAGAAAACCTAACAGAGAATTAAGAGACTTAATAGAGGTAATGAACCAAATGGACTTAACAGACATCTATAGAACATTCCACCCAAATAGGAAAGAATATACCTTCTTCTCTGCGGCTCATGGAACCTTTTCGAAAATTGACCACATACTTCAGTAAAAAAGCAAACTTCCACAGTGACAAAAACATATTAAGTAACCACCTGTGTCTTATCGGATCACCATGGATTAAAATTAGAATTCAACAACAATGCTACCCCCAGAAAGCCTACAAACTCATGGAAACTGAACAGTCAACTACTGAACCTCACCTGGGTCAAGGAAGAAATAAAGAAAGAAATTAAAGTCTTTCTTGAATTTAACGAAAATAAAGACACAACATACTCAAACTTATGGGACACTATGAAAGCAGTGCTAAGAGGAAAATTCATAGCACTAAGTGCCCACTTAAAAAAAAACGGAGAAAGCACACATTGGAGACTTAACAGCACACCTGAAAACTTTAGAAAAGAAAGAAGCAGACTCACCTAGGAGGAGTAGAAGACTGGAAATAATCAAACTGAGGGCAGAAATCAACAAAATAGAAACATAGAAAACAATCCAAAGAATCAATGAAACAAAAAGCTGGTTCTTGGAGAAAATCAACAAGATTGACAAACCGGCTAGCCAAACTAATCAAACGGCAGAGAGAGAACATACAAATTAATAAGATCAGAAATGAAAAAGGGGACATAACCACAGACACAGAGGAAATTCAGAGAATCATTAGATCTTACTACAAAAGCCTGTATGCCACAAAATTGGAAAATGTAAAAGAAATGGACACTTTTTTAGACAAGTACCATATACCAAAGTTAAACCAGGACCAGGTAAATGCTCTAAATAGTCCTGTTAATCGCGAAGAATTAGAAACTGTTATCAGAAACCTCCCTACCAAAAAGAGCCCAGGACCTGATGGGTTCAATGCAGAATTCTACCAGAACTTCCAAGAAGACCTAATACCTATACTCCTTAAGGTATTTCATAATATAGAAACAGAACAGTCATTGCCAAATTCCTTTATGAAGCTACAATTACCCTGATACCTAAACCACACAAAGACTCAACCAAGAAAGAGAACTACAGGCCAATCTCACTTATGAACATCGATGCAAAAATTCTCAATAAAATACTGGCAAACAGAATCCAAGAACACATTAGAAAAATTATCCACTATGATCAAGTAGGCTTCATCCCAGAGATGCAGGGCTGGTTCAACATATGAAAATCTATCAATGTAATCCATCGTATAAATAAACTGAAGGATAAAAACCATATGATCATCTCATTAGATGCAGAAAAAGCATTTGACAAAATTCAGCACCCCTTTATGATAAAGGTCTTGGAGAGATTAGAGATACAGGGGTCATTCCTAAATATAATAACGGCTATTTACAGCAAGCCAACAGCTAACATCAAATTAAATGGAGAGAAACTCAAGGCCATCCCACTAAATTCAGGAACGCGAAAAGGCTGTCCACTCTCTCCTTATCTCTTCAATATAGTACTTGAAGTTCTAGCAATAGCAATAAGACAAAACAAGGGGATCAAGGGGATTCGAATGGGAAAGGAAGAAGTTAAACTTTCATTATTTGCTGATGATATGATAGTGTACATAAGCGACCCGAAAAACTCCACCAAAGAACTCCTACAGCTGATAAACTCCTTTAGTAGCGTGGCAGGATACAAGATCAACTCCAAAAAATCAGTCGCCCTCCTATATACAAAGGATAAGGAAGCAGAGAAAGAAATCAGAGAAGCGTCACCATTCACGATAGCCACAAATAGCATAAAATATCTTAGGGTAACTCTAACCAAGGAAGCGAAAGACCTATTTGACAAGAACTTTAAGTCTTTGAAGAAAGAAATTGAAGAGGACACCAGAAAATGGAAGGATCTCCCTTGCTCTTGGATTGGGAGGATCAACATAGTAAAAATGGCAATACTACCAAAGGCAATCTATAGATTTAATGCAGTCCCCTTAAAGATCCCATCAAAATTATTCACAGATCTTGAGAGGACAATAATCACCTTTATATGGAAGAACAAGAAACCCAGGATAGCCAAAACAATCTTATACAATAAAGGAACTTCTGGAGTCATTACCATCCCTGACTTCAAACTCGATTACAGAGCTACAGTATTGAAAACAGCTTGGTATTGGCATAAAAATAGAGAAATCGACCAATGGAATCGAATAAAAGACCCAGATCTTAACCCACAAATCTATGAACACCTGATTTTTGATAAAGGAGCTAAAAGCACACAATGGAAGAAAGAAAGCATCTTCAACAAATGGTGCTGGCATAACTGGATGTCAACCTGTAGAAGAATGAAAGTAGATCCGTGTCTATCACCATGCACAAAACTCAAGTCCAAATGGATTAAAGACCTCAATATCAATCTGAACACACTGAACCTGTTAGAGGAGAAAGTGGGAAGTACTCTACAATATTTGGGCACAGGAGACCGCTTCCTACGTATAACCCCAGCAGCACAGACATTAAGGGCAACATTGAATAAATGGGACATCCTGAAGCTGAGCAGCTTCTGTAAAGCAAAGGACACTGTCACTAAGACAAAAAGGCAGCCTACTGACTGGGAAAAGATCTTCACCAACCCCGCAACAGACAAAGGCCTGATCTCCAAAATATATAAGGAACTCAAGAGACTAGACTTTAAAACGCTAATTAACCCAATTAAAAAATGGGGCACCGAACTGAACAGAGAATTCTCAACAGAAGAAGTCTGAATGGCCAAAAGACACTTAAGGGCATGCTCAACCTCCTTAGCAATCAGGGAAATGCAAATCAAAACAACGCTGAGATACCATCTTCCACCTGTCAGATTGGCTAAAATCAAAAGCACCAATGATAGCCTTTGCTGGAGAGGTTGTGGAGTAAGGGGTACACTCATCCATTGCTGGTGGGAATGCAAACTTGTGCAACCACTTTGGAAAGCAGTGTGGAGGTTTCTCAGGAAATTTGGGATCAACCTACCCCAGGACCCAGCAATCCCACTATTGGGAATTTACCCAAGAGATGCCCAATCATATTACAAAAACATTTGTTCAACTATGTTTATAGCAGCATTATTTGTAATAGCCAGAACGTGGAAACAACTTAGATGCCCTTCAGTGGAAGAATGGATGAAGAAAGTGTGGAATATATACATATTAGAGTACTACTCGCGGTAAAAAACAAATGACATCTTGAATTTTGCATGCAAATGGATGGAAATAGAAAACACCATCCTGAGCGAGGTAACCCAGGCCCAAAAAGAGGAACATGGGATGTACTCACTCATAATTGGTTTCTAGCCATAAATAAAGGACATCGAGCCTATAATTTGTAAAAAATCCTAGAGACGCTATATAAGAAGGTGAACCCAAAGAAAAACATATAGTTATCCTCCTGGTTATTGGAAGTAGACAAGATTGCCAGACAAAAAATGGGAACATGGGGGTGGGGTGGGATGGGGGGATGGGGAGAGAAAAGGGTGAAGTGGAGGATGGGAAGAGCTTGGGGGAATAGGATGGTTGGGGTATAGGAAGGGTGGATATGGGAATAAGGAACTATATATCTTAGTTAAGGGAGCCATTCTAGGGTTGGCAGAGACTTGACTCTAGAGGGGTTCCCAGGTGTCCAGAAAGACGACCCCAGCTAGTTCCTAGGGCAGCTGAGGAGAGGGTGCCAGAAATGTCCAGATCCTATTGTCATACTCATGAATATCTTGCATATCACCATAGAACCTTCACCTGGCATTGGATGGAGAAAATGACAGAGCCCCACATAGGAGCACCAGACTGAGCTTTCAAGGTCCTGATGAGGAGCAAAAGGAGGGAGATCATGAGCAAGGAAGCCAGGACCGCGAGGAGTGCTTTTACCCATTGAGACGGTGGAACAGATCTAACGGGAGACCACCAAGTCCAGTCGGAATGGGACTGATGGAACAGGGGACCAAACCGGACTCTCTGAATGTGGCTGACGGTGGAGGAGGACTGAGAAACCAAGGACAATGGCAATGAACATGAACCCTACAGCATGGACGGGCTCACTGTGAGCCTTGTCAGTTTGGTTGCTCACCTTCCTGGACTTAGGGGGAGCTGGGAGGACCTTGGACTTAACATAGTGAAGGGAACCCTGATGGCTCTTTGTCTTTGGAGAGGGGTGGAGTGGGGGTATGGGTGGAAGGGAGGGGAGGGAAGGGGGAGGAGATGGAAATCTTGAATAAAAAAATGAGAAAAAAAAATACCACTGGGGTTGTCTACTACTTGCCGTGGAGCTTGCCCTTAAGTGTGAAGCAGCCATTTATAAAAATTTGGAACTGTCTACTTAAAGATTGAAATATTCTTACATGAAGTATAAAGTTTTTATTTATCTTGATTTAGCAAAATATCTATTGACTGGCTCCTTATGCCTGTGTGGTTAGGTATGAGCTACATGGTTAAATACAATACTTGTCTTCCTTAAAAAAAAAAAAGAAATACTATCCAAATGTGATAAAATAAAATAAAGTAAGATGAAGCAAAAGCTATCATGTGAAAGTTAGACACAGTAACCCAATAGAAGGAAAGGACTTTCAAGAGCAGGCACAAGAGTCAGAGAATCATCTGAGAGATAGTGGCACACACTTTTAATCCCAGCACTCAGGAGGCATAAGCAAGCAGACCTCTGTAAGTTCAAGACCAGCCTGGTCTACCAACCAGGACAGAGCTACACAGAGAAACCTTGGTCTCCAAATCAAACATAGAGGAGGAAGGGAGGGAGGAGGAGGAGTAGGAGAGGAAGAGGAGCGAGCGGAGGAGTAGGAGAGGTGAGGAGAGGAAGAAGAAGAAGAAAAGAAGAAGAAGAAGAAGAAGAAGAAGAAGAAGAAGAAGAAGAAGAAGAAGAAGAAGAAGAAGAAGAAGAAGAAGAAGAAGAAGGTCAGAGATTTTTCTTTCTCTTTCCCAGTCAGGTGTCCCATAACAATCCTAAGCTAGTAGCTGAGATATAGATAGATAGATAGATAGATAGATAGATAGATAGATAGATAGATATAGATATAGATATAGATATATATTCAGAGGACCTAGTCCAGACATGTAGGCCCTGAGATTTCTATTTCAGTCTCTGTAAGCTCATATGTACCTAACTTAGGTGATTCATTCATAGGACCTTGTTCTCCTGATGTTCTCCATCCCCTCTGGCTCTTACACTCTTTCTGCATCCTCTACTGAGGGATTCCCTGAACTGTGAGGGGAGGAATTTGATGGAGACCTCTTTTTGTAGACTCTCTTTCCAGATACACGGTTGAACTGGACCTCCTTCTGTAGACCAGACTGTGGTCCTTGGTTACCCAAGCTGTGTCAGGTATGGCTCTTTCTCATGGAGTGAACCTTAAGTCAAGTCAGACACTGATTGGCTACTCCCACAGGTTCTGTGGCACCATTGCCCTGGCATATTTTGCAGGCAGGACAGATTGTAGGCCAAAGGTTTTATTTCTAGATTGGCTTCTTGATGGGGAAGCTGACCAATCCCTTGTCTGAAGGGTGTGACCCCTCCGGGGCACAAAATACCTTTAAAAGTTCAGTGTTTTGTTTGTTTTGCCCTCTTGGTTCCCTGCTCTTTGCTGGAACTCTGGCTCTGTAAGTTTCTCCCATTTTCTCCTTTTATTAAAGCTGAGTATTTTATATAAGGCTGTTTGGGTTATTTCCAATTGCCGACCGACCACGCCCCTTCAGCTTCTCATTTGTTAGCCTGCTGTTTACTTTCCTGCACCAAAGACACTAGAATGCAGGGGTGAAGGCTCCAGGTAGGCACTGACACCATTTTTAATGACTTGTGTGGATTTTGTTCTTGGCAATAGGGCCATGCTGTCAATTTGAAGAAAGTAACTCTTTGTCTTAGCAACAATCTGGGTTTGTTTGGGAATTTCCATGTAACTCCATTGGCCAAAAGCTCAACTGAATGCAAACCCGTCCAATCTAGAGAATCACTAGATGAAAACATGTCCTCATGATTTCTCTAGATTTCCTCTGCATCTGTTATTATGTGTAGGGGCCATACATCATACATATTATCTCTACATTGAATGGTGGCCAGACTTCCAGGCCATAATTTGTACCTGCCTCACAGAAGATGGTCACCTAGCTTTTACAGACACACTGTCGCCATCCCTAACAAAGGGGTCAGGATATGCTAATGTTGTTCTGCTTCTTCTTTGTAATTTGGAGAACACTTGCCTGGGAGTTGAGATATTAATTCAGCCTACGTGACAGAGCTGGCATGCAGAGCAGGAAGACAGGAAAACATGACAAATGGCATAGAAAGGCGTAGGCATAACCAGAGTCATTCTCTCGGTTATCTAGAAAACAGAATGTTAATGAATTTCCCCTCTATTTACGTTTTGGTATAAAAGCTGTTTGGAGAATAAACGCGGGTGAATTTTCAGGATGTGAACCCAGGATTGCATGAAGGATCACTGAAAAACTCCCCCCCGATAAAGCCCTGTGAGTTGTATCTTTCTTCCCACACCTCTCCTCTGGTTCAGAGAAATAATTTATGGTCCGGGCTGTTATGTCCACCTTTTTGTTTTTGATGTTGTTAATTTGGATAATTTCTCTCTGCCTTTTGGATAGTTTAGATAAGGGTTTGTCTACTTTGTTGATTTTCTCAAAAAACCAGCTCTTTGTTTCATTGATTATTCTGTTTCTATTTATTGATTCCATCCTGATTTTGATTGTTTCTTGTAATGTATTCCTCTTGGGTGTGATTGCATCGTTTTGTTCTAAAGTTCTTGCGTGCGATGTTAAGTTATTAGTATGAGGTCTCTCCAACTTTTCTATGTAGGCACTTAGTGCTATGGAATTTCCTCTTAGACGCCTCATCGTGCCCTACAAGCTTGTGTATGCTGTGTACTAATTTTCATGGAATTCTAGAAAGTCTTTAATTTTTTTCTTTATTTCTGTCTTGAACAATATTTCGTCCAGAGGAGAGTGTTTCTGTTTTCATGAGTTTGTAAACTTTCTGTTGTTTCTGCTGATGTTGATATCCAGTTTTAATCTATGATGGTCTGATAAGATACAGGGAATTATTGCAATTTTCTTGTATTTGTTGAGACTGGTTTTATGACAAAGTATGCTATCAATTTTGGAGAAAGTTCTGTGAGGTGCTGAGAAGGTATATTCCTTTTTATTTAGGTGAAATGTTCTGTAAATATCTGTTAGTTACATTTGGTTTGTAATGTCTGTAATGTTTGTAATGTCTTTTTAGTTTTTGTCTCAATGATCTGTCCATTGGTGATAGTTGGGTATTCAAATCTCCCACTATCAGTGTTTGAGGGTCAATATATGATTTAAGCTGTAGTGGTATTTCTTTTACAAAAGTGGGTACCTTTGTGTTTGAGGTATAAATGATAAAAATTGAAAATTTCTCTTTGTGGATTTTTCCCTTGGTGAGTATATAGTGTCCTTCCCTATCTCTTTTGATTGGTTTTTGTTTGAAATCTATTTTGTTAAATAGTAAAATTGCTACACCAGTTTTCTTCTTGAGTCCATTTCCTTAGAATGTATTTTCAAACCCTTTATCCTGAAGTAATGACTAACCCTGATATTGACGTGTGTTTCTTAAATGCAGAAGAAAGATAAATCACTGTGGGACTCTTGTACACTGTAAAGATTTGTCATGGATATTGGTTTAATAAAATATTGATTAGCTAGGCAGGAAGTATAGGTGGAGCAAACAGACTAGGAGAATTCTGAGAAGAGGAAAGGCAGAGAGTCTGTCACCAGTCAGACACAGAAGCAAGATGAGAATGTCTTACCAAGAAAAGGTACCAAGCCATGTGGCTAAACATAAAGAAAAATTTAAGTCATAAGAGCTAATTAGTAATAAACCTGAGCAATAATTCCTAACAGTTTATAATTAATATAAGCCCCTTTGTGTTTATTTAGAGCTGAATAGCTTCAGGACTTGGAGGGACAGAAGCTTCTGTCTACAATAGATCCTGTTTTCTTATCAGTTCTGTTAGTCTGTATCTTTTTATTGGTGAACTGAGACCATTGATGTTGAGTGAGATCAATGACCAATGATTGTTGGTTCCTATTTTCTTGTTTTTGTTGTTGTTGTTGGTGGTGGTGGTGGCAGTAGGGTGTGTGTATTGTATTATGTTGTGTTTTTCTTCTTTTGGTTTTGCTGCTATGATATCATTTTTTATTTTCTGAGATTTCATCGGCATAGCTAACCTCCATAGGTTGGTGTTTTCCTCCTAGCACCTTCTGTAGATCTGGATTTGCAGACAGATATTACTTAAATTGACTTTATTATGGAATATCTTCTTTTCTACAACTATCGTAATTAAAAGTTTTTGAGGGTCAAAAGTCTTAGTTAGGGTTTCTATTGCTGCAATGAAACACCATGACTAAAAAGCACATTGGGGTTAAAAGGGTTTATTTGGCTTACATTTCCATAGTGTTGTTCATTATTGAAAGGAGCCAGTATAGAAATTCAAACAAGGCAGAATCCTGGAGGCAGGAGCTAATGAAGAATCCATGGAGTGGTACTGCTTACTTACCTGCTTCACATGATTTTCTCAGCCTGCTATGCAGTATGTATACTTCTACTCTTGTTTAAGATATTATGTTTATGCAGGTCATTTAAAAATGTAACATATAATTAAAATACAGTTTAATAGTCATCTATAATAGTCAAATTATAGCCATATTAGTTAGGGTTTTTTAGAGATATACAAAGATATATTTCAATTAAATTGGTAATCTTCAAACACGTCAAAGACCTACATAATATGGCATTTAAAATATTTGAAGAATTTAGACTTTTCTTGACAGTGAGACACATCTGCTCCTGGCAGGACCAATTAATTCAAAAAGGATGATGGAGTGAAGAAACTCATTATGGAATTTGCCTTCAATGTGACAAAGCTTGCCATTTGGGCAAGAAACTGCTCCTGCCTGGACTGCTTTATGATATACTGTATAAATTGGACATTCAGGATCCACAAAAAAGTTACTGCTAAACTTTGCCAAAACAAGAAGGAATGGTCCTTCATGTCCCACATCAAAGAAAAAACTGCCAGACATTCTGCATGACACAGAGGAAAGCAATTGGTAAACTTTGCCAATATAGGTAGGTCAGCCTTTCAAATTTCCTGCTTCATGGAAAAATCTGCCAGATAATATAAGCCAGTAGACTGAAGTTGGATTCCCCAATGTTACAGAAGAACTTTAGGTGACTGTCAAGGCAGTCAAATGTCTCTGTCATTTCTAGAGTTTTAAAAGTTGCTTGCAATGTACTTCATGTTTACTCAGATAACTCCTTCTGGAGTCTTTGATAGAGTTGAAAACTATATAGTTATAATTATAATTTTCCTTAGTTATGAAGATAAATTAGATATGAAACTTTAGACTCTCAAAAATAGGATAGATGATAGAGTATTTTCTTTAATTTTGCCAAATACAAATAGACTGGATATTTGTAACTCATTCTTACTTGATAACTGTTTTGTTATATATAATTTTACTATGTGAAAGTTAAAACCTTCCTTTTTGATTAGACAGAAAGGGGTAAATGCTATGGGATGATCTTTCTGTATGCTGTGAATAGGTGTTGCTCTCATTCATTAATAAATAAAGCTGATTTGACCTACACACAGGCAGAATAAGGCTGGTTGGGAAATCCAAATAGAGATACAAGGAGAAGGATGGTGGAGTAAAAAGACACCAGCAGTCACCCAAGGAGCAAGATGCCAGAGCACTGGTAAGCCATGGGTCATGTGATGGTATAAGATTAAGAGAAATATGGGTTATACAGGAACATAATATAATAAAAAATTTATATGCAACAAATTAAACAGTAATATTAATTAGAAAAGTGGAAATATAAGTAATCATATATAATTCCAGGGTCCATGTCCACATCAATAACTTAGGGTTCAATGCCAAAGACAAAATTTACCATAGCCAGGTTAAAAAAGTAAACATTCATGTATGTGAAGGGGCATATGAGAACATCACATATCTGCATTAAAGTAATAGAAACAGGACTGGCTGTTGTGGAATATTATTTTAACTAGGCAAAAAATGTATTCCATTTGTTCATGCTGCAGAGAATGACTATAATGGTGTAAAGGTGTGTTATTTTTGTTTATGCTGCATTTGTTTAATTATGAAAAGATGTGCTGTTTTATCTTGCCTGTCTAAGACACCTGATTGGTCTAATAAAGAACTGAATGGCCAATTTCTAGGCAGAGAAAGGATAAGTGGGGTTAGCAGAGAGAAATAATAAATAGAAGGAGAAACTTAGGCTAGAGAAGAGAAAGAAAAGAGAGGAGGAGAAGGGAAATGCCCTAGGCAAGAACCCAAGCAGACACTAGTCATTCAGACAAGGAGAAGCAGAGAAAGTAAGATATACAAAAGTAAGGAAGGTAATAAACCCTGAGGTAAAAGGTAGATAAAGAGAAATAGGTTAATTCTAGTTAAAAGAGATAGCCAAAAATGTGCCTAAACGAGGTCAAGCATTCAAACTGATAATAAGTCTTTGTGTTACGATTTGAGAACTGGTTGGTAACCCAAAAGAAAAAGCCTGGTCCACCAAGGAGATTGCTCAGTTCAGTGGGTAAAGTGTTTGCCACATTCAGATCTCCAAATATCCAGCGTAAAAGCTCAGTATCTTGGCCATGTGCCTATAACTTCAGGAAGATTGGACAATATCTTGGGTTCACTGGGCAAGCCATTCTAGACAAAAACTGAATTTTGGGTTCAGTGAGGGACATTCATTAATAAATAAGGTGAGATAGCTCCGCAGGTAAAGGCACTGTTCATAACTTGACAATATAAGCTTAGTACCTGGATCCCACAGGGTGGGAGGAGAGAACCAACTCCCGAATACACAGTCATATACACTGCACATGCACACACACATACATACAAATGCATACACATTAATGAAATTTTTGATTAAAAAATCTTAAGATGTTGAAGTGATTAAAAAAAGGTATCTTGGTATCAACCTCTACCCTCTACACATGCCCACATGAGTGAGTGAGTGAGTGCATCTTTATACATTACACATACACACACACCACACACACACACACGCACAACAACATCATCAAAGCACATGCCTAATAGAAACATGAAAACTGTTCCCTTGTTTACATATAAAAGGTGTTCTTTGTAGCCTTATTTTTATACTAACAAACTTGGCTGAAAGCAGAATGCACAAAATATTAAGTGTAACAATTATTACATAATGAGACAAACATGTAACTGACTGAACTCAATCATGTTATGCACACATAGCAACACTCCCACCTTCCACAAAGTTCCGTTATGAACGCTCTGCCCCAAGCCTGTGACTTTTGAGCCCTCCAGGGATCAACTTCCTTCTCATAAACATACACATGAAAATAATCCAGGAGCCTCAAGCCCCCAAGGTCCAGAACACAGCAAACGGGCAGAGCACAGACGGTCGCCCTTCAAATTTCCTGTTCTTCATGTTCATTCGGCCCAGGAGAAAGACTCCACGTGGAGACCTTTCAGATGCTATAGAGGACAAGGCAAGCTGTTGGAACTCTATGATGGCTTACAGGCTGCACCATGACAGACATCAGGAGCTCGTCTGGCTTCAGGGAGCAGAGTGGAATTGATGACTGGAAGCACTGTGGCAAATAAAAGACAAACTAGTCAGCTTGTCAAATGCTTCTCACATGTTATATGTTCTTACATAATTAAATACCATGTCCAGTAATGCCAGACATCAGCCATTCTCCTTTTTTTCTTCTGATTCATAATGCAAATATACTCAAACTTTGACCTCATTTAAACACAACTGCATTCTACTTAAGTTATGGCTACTTTAGATTACTGCTATCACCAGAGATCAAATCCTGTTGAAATTTCAATTATAACTATATAGTTTTTTTCTGCTGACATGACAGCAAGAAAAAGTATTTCTTGGAATAACTAATAACTTATAAGGTATATGTATATCTACTATCCATTCAAGTATAACTGATCCAGCAACAGAACTCAGATATGGCTGGTCAATTCAGTTATTGTCAATATTTTATGATTTCTAGTTCTATAAGAATGATTACTTTTACTAATATTACATTTATTTATTTGGAGTATGGTACACATGCCATGCACAAGTGTGAAAGTCAGGGGACAGCTTTCAGGAGTCAGTTCTCTCCTTCCATCATGCGGTCCAAGGTACCACACTGAAACTTTCACTTTTGGCAGCAAAACCCCTACTCATTGAACAATCTTTCTGGCCCCAAAACATAACTCTATACTTATTCCAATCTGTTATATGTTATATCAGTCAAAGTAGGAAAACTGGAATATACTAAAATATGCATATAAAATATGAAAATATATAATGAAATATACTGAGTATGTTATTTAACAGAGGAATAGGACCTTCATTGTTACTCTTGTACCAGGCTTCCCAAATCTTAAAGGAGACCATAATTAAAAAGTAGTTGGAGGGACCAGAGAAATAGCTCCATGGTTAAAATGCTTCCTGCCCAGCAGACAAGATCGCCAGGCAAAAGTTGGGAGCATGGGGGTGGGAGCGGGGTGGAGGGAAGGGGAGAGGGGGAGAGAGAGGAAAAGGGGAGGGTTGGGGAGAGCTTGGGAAAGTGGGATGGTTGAGATGGAGGAAGAACAGATATGGAAGCAGAGAAGGAGATATCTTAATTGAGGGAGTCATTTTCGGGTTCGCAAGAGGCTTGGCTTTGGAGGGGTTCCCAGGAGTCCACAGGGATGATCCCAGCTAGGACCCTGGGCAGTGGAGGAGAGGGTGCCTGAACTGGCCTTGTCCCATAGTCAGACTGATGACTATCTTGAATATCACCATAGAACCTTCATCCAGCGGTGGATGGAGGAAGAGACAGAGACCCACATTGGAGCACTGGACTGAGCTCCCAAGGTCCAGTTGAAGAGCAAAAGGAGGGAGAAGATGAGCAAGGAAGTCAGGACCACGAGGGGTTGGACCACCCACTGAGACAGTGTGCCTGATCTAATGAGAGCTCACCAAGGCCAGCTGGACTGGAACTGAACGAGCATGGGATCAAGCTGGACCCTCTGAATGTGGCTGACAACTGGGGCAGACTGAGAAGCCAATGATAATGGCACTGGGATTTGTTTCTACTGCATGTACTGACTTTTGGGGATCCTATTCTATTTGGATGCATACCTTCCTAAGACTGGATGAAGGGGGGGAGGGCCTTGGTCTTCCCACAGGGCAGGGTACCTTGCCCTCTCTCAGGACTGGAGGGGAAGGAGGGAGGATGTGTGGGGGAGCTGGAGGGAAGTGGGAGGAGGGGAGGAAGTGAAAATTTTGATTGGTATTATTTATAAAGTAATAAAAAAAGAAACGAACTGAAAAAAAAAACTTCCTGCCCAAGCATGAAGCAGAACAAGATGTTTGGGTCCTAGCAGCCACAAAGCAGCCCACCATGAAGGCATATCTGCCTACAACCTTAGAACTTGGGTGCATACAGATTTCACAGAACTTGCTGGCTTTTCTACCTTGTTGTATCTGCCCATGAGGGAAACAACTTACTCTACTATGTGCTTCCTCTAAATGGCATATTGCTCCTCACAGAGCTGATAACACACTGTGCAGAGTTTGCTTAGCAACAGAAACTGAAACTGGCATTCTGACCATTCCTATAGCTGTCTATAACTCTAATAGTGGGGGCAGAGAACCATTACCTGGGTAATTCCAAATGAAAACTGCCGAAGACTTAGAGAATGTTAAGAAAATCTGTGGGGCTGGAGAGATGACTCAGAGGTTAAGAGCATTGCCTGCTCTTCCAAAGGTCCTGAGTTCAATTCCCAGCAACCACATGGTGGCTCACAGCCATCTGTAATGGGGTCTGGTGCCCTCTTCTGGCCTGCAGGCATACACACAGACAGAATATTGTATACATAATAAATAAATAAATATTTAAAAAAATAAAAAAGAAAAAGAAAATCTGTGAAACATCCAACCTCTCCAAAAAGGCTTTTCTGTTTCAGCAGTATCGTCAGGGTGCTCTACCTGCATCTTTATAAATTTTTCCTGACAGCTTCTCAAATCACTAGAACTTTTTAAATTTTCTTTTAAAGATTTACTTAGAGAGAGAGAGAGAGAGAGAGAGAGAGAGAGAGAGAGAGAGAGAGAACATGAGTGCAGGTGTCCAAAGAAGCCAGAGGTATTTGGCTTCCCTGGCACATTAGTTCCAGGCAGTCTGTTGTAAGCCACCGGATGTGGATACTAGAACCGAGCTCCCATCCCAGATCAGTATGTCCCCTTAACCCTGATTCATTTCTTCTGCACAAAGTCACTTGACCTTTAAAATGATGACCATACGATGTCTTCATTTAAATTTCTTTCATGCATGTATATGTTTAAGGAAGCCTCTACAGTAGTAGGTTTCTATGTGGCTTTTTGAAAGGCCTTTAGTGTTAGTTATTCCTCCCCATATTTCCTCCTACACCCTGTTATCCCTTCGCCCTCCATATTAAATCCTTCTAGTTTCCCCTTTGTTTCTTCATAACATTACATTCTATTTCCACTTCCTTGGGAAGTCCTCTTCTGTCCCCTTATCCCTTACAAGTACCTGTCCTAGCAAGTTTTATGTCAACTTGACTCAAGCTAAAGTCATCTAGAGGAGGGAACCTCAACTGAAAAACAAATGCTTCTTTAAGATTGGGCTGTAGGCAGACAAGCTTCACCCCTGGGCTGGTGGTCCTGGGTTCAATCAGAAAGCAGGCTGAGCAAAGCATGAGGAGCAAGCCAATAAGCAGCACCCCTCCACGGCATCTACATCAGCTTCTAGGTTCCTGCCTGGTTTGAGGTTCTGCCTTGGCTTCCCTCAATGTATGTGATTCAGGATATTTAAGCCAAACAAACACTTTCCTCTCCAAGTTGTTTTTGGTCATGGTTTTTAATCAGAGCAATGGCAACTGAGAAAGTACCTATCCTTTATGGTTCTTCAGATTATAGCACACATATTAGAGGCTTAAAAGTTAGCATCCACATATAAGAGAAAACATATAAGAGCTGTTTCTCAGAGTCTGGGTTAGCTTACCCAGATTGTTTCTTTCTAGCTTCATCCATTTGCCTGCAATTTTCATATTTCTTACCAGTTGAAAAATATTCCATTGTACATGACACTTTCACCAATTGACGAACATTTAGGATGGTTCCATTCTATTTTCTGGTTATTATGAATAGAGTAGCAATGAATATGGATAAGAAAGTATCTCTATAGTAAGATGTAGAGTCCTTTGCATATATGCTCAACTTATGCCACTAAGTAAAACCTCCAGTGCTAGGAATGAGTTGCATATTGTTAAATAATTGGCCAAAGGGGACCCATGGAGCACCTCTTTCAAACATTACAGGCTATTGCCAAGGTTATATTGCTCTCAAAAACCTGATGTCAAGGCCCTCTTTTGGTGAAGACAACATTGGACTTATGTCATTGAACACAAAGTCATTTCTGGCACCCAACTAGAAGCTTACCCATACTGATCAGCATTTTGTGTTCCTGGAAGATATCCTACACTCTACAGCATGAGAACAATAATCATGAATATCACCTAGCTACAAATCTTGAAACCTAAAATAATGATCTGCCTGTAAAACATACTGGTGTAATTGTGACACAAATGTTAAGGGTTTAATCAGCCATTTGGGGGGGGGGACTTAAGGCCCACTCCATGAGATAGAACCCATACCCAACACTGCTAAAGTGGCTTAGAACCTGAGTTTAGATAGATCATGGGCCTAAGGGAAAACCTACTACTATTATTCTGTTAAAAACGCATGGCTACAAAATTGTAGCTAATGACATACTGCTATACCCATAGATCAGTGTCTTGCTCAGTCCTCATCAGAGAAGCTTCTTCTTGCAAAAGATAGGAATTAACAGAGACACAACTGGACAATGTGCAGAGAGTGAGAGACTTTGGAGTACTCAGTCCTAAAGGGGATCTCTATCAAACCCCTTCCTGTAGTGATATTTGGTTTATACAAATAAATCTTGCCTGAAGATCAGAGGGCATAGCTAGCCATTAGCTAACCATAGAGGTGTTCAGGTCTGTACAGACAGGAAGTGATATGACTGGGCAGAGAGAGAAAGTTATAAGGTGGGAAGAACCAGGGACTCAGCCTCTTTTCAGCTAGGAAGTTGAGTAGGGAAGGTGGCTGTGGTTTGACTCCATCTCTCTGATCTCTCAGCATTTTCCCCTACATCTGACACCAGGCCTTTTGTTATTAAGACCTATTAGAACTCGTATTATTTGTTTCCTTAAGGTTCAGAGATCTATGTGGGAAAGGAGATGGAAAGATGTAGGGGGAAATGCCCAATGAGACCTCAACACTGAATGGGGGAAATGGGCACAGGATCCCACACTGAACAAGGAAGCTATTTGCAAATGATGGCTTCTGCAAGAGGGAAGATCAGATTTTTTTCCAGTGAAGTATATATCAACCATACTCCAGGGTATCCCTAGGCATAGGAGTGGTTGGTCAGCACAAAACCAGCTACATGTAAATTTTTTTGTTGGATTTTGTTTTTTGTCTGGGGATTTGGGGGGGCAATTGTTTTGATTTTCAATTTTGGCTGGTTTTTTTTTTAGAGAAAATACAAAATGTTGGGTGGGTAGGGAGGTAAGGAAGATATGAGAGAAGCTGTGGAGGGGAAATACAATCAAAATATTGTATAAAAAATTCTTAAGTGAAAAATAAAATGCAGATTCTGATTCAGTGAAACAAATAGTCTGTATATTTAAGCCAGGTCCTCTGAGGTTCTGGGTGCACGCGAGCCTGGAAACTCTGAGGGAGTCTAAAATAAAATAAAATAAAATCTGAATGCTGATAAGTCAACCTGGAATCAAGCACACAATGGTTCCTATGTCTCTAGGCAGTTTTCTTCTCTTTCCTGTTGCTTATGGAATGGCATCTCAGTAAAGAAATTGTTATGGGTTAAAAAAAACAGTTATAAAATCACTAGTCTGCTCCTTTTATTATTGAATAAAAATAATTATCTATGTATATACAAATGGAAAGTTCGGACATTTCTTCTGTTCTAGTTTTAGGGATAACAGTCTGAGGAATATATCAAGCATGGCTTAAGGCTCTGCTCAGCACTCCTTTCTAAGAAGTTCCTCTTATTCTTTAAAATGAAATGCTCTCCTCACAATTAACAAGCTGTGGGGTTCTTAATACAGGAAGTTTTTAGAAAATTAGTACAATGACTGATATTTTATTTCAAGACCTATAAAGATTTTGTGATGTGTATAGTTGAGCACATTGTGACTTACGTATGTAAGCAGAGTCTGATCAAGGAGCAAATATTA
Organism: Arvicola amphibius; assembly: GCF_903992535.2. NCBI lineage: Eukaryota > Metazoa > Chordata > Mammalia > Rodentia > Cricetidae > Arvicola > Arvicola amphibius. The sequence goes on along the minus strand of NC_052056.1, from coordinate 73,808,151 downwards.
TAACCACTTGACTTTAAAAACATAGCCAATGCCTTTATACAAATATAGGCAGGGAAACAAGCATATCTGGGAATGACTTGAGTTCAGACAGGCAACACTGCCATTTGTTTTTGAAGTACACTTCTTTTAATAACTCAGTCCTTCAAGGAACAGACTTAAAGTGTCAATTAAGAAAACTGGACCAGAGGACTGAGCCAGTGTGGGACCTGGTCCAGAGCAGACCTAAGACAACGAACTCCACAGGAACAGGTATAGGGGAGGAACTGCTGAGTGATCCAGAGTAAGAGACCACTGAGGGTCCATACATGAATCTGGGACCTTCAAGGGAGTAGACCTAAGCCAGGACCCCTGTGGGTCTGGGTGTGAGTCTAGGACCTCCAAGGAAATAGGCCTGACCCAGGACCTCTGCCAGTCTGGGTGTGAATCTGGAACCTCTGAGGGAGTAGGCAGGAACCAGAGATCTCTGTGGGTTCAAGCATGAGTCTGGGACCTCAGAGGGAGTAGGCCTGAGCTAGAACCTCTGTTGGTCCAGGTGTTGTTCTGAGACATCAAAGGAATAGGCAGAAACCAGAAACCTCTTCGGGTATGAGCATGAGTCTGGGACCTCTGAGGGAGTAAGTCTGAGCCAGGTGTCTGCAGTTCTGGGTGCACCCGAGCCTGGGAACTCTGAGGGAGTAGACCGGAGCCAAAGACATTTGCAGGACCAACTTCAAGCCAGAAACCACTGCAGGAGGGGGATCCAGACCAGGAATTACAGAAACATGTCAAAGCCAGTAACCTAGGCCAAAGTAGGCCTGAGACAGCAAACTCCAAGGGAGCTGAGCAAAGCCCAGGAGCGCTAAGCTATCTCCAGGAACACGGCGTGACCAAGAGAGTAAATAGAACTGTGGCACAGACTGTACCACTAGGAACAATGATCTGCGCTTTGGATTCACTGACACCTAAAAGATTAATCAACAGAATCTCAGATAGACCCAACCACACTTATAGAGGAAAAGATGAGTAGAAAAGTTAAGAACCCATCAACACCACAAAGAGAAATACACCACCAGTAAAACCTAAGACCCACAACAGCAAGACAATGAACAACCAATATAGATGATGAAGAAGAAAATGACCTAAAAAATAACCGTCAGAGAATGTTTGAACCTCTTAAAGAGGAAATAAAATATTCCATCAAATAAATGGAGGAAAAGACAAAGAAATGGAAGACATCAGCAAATCACTTAAAGAAAAACAAGAAAGAGCAATTAAACATATAAAAAAATATTCAGGACTTGAAACTGAAATAGAGACAATAAAGAAACACAAGCTGAGGGAATTATAGAAACAAAAATTATGAGAAAACAATCAGGAACCACAATGCAAGCATGACAGCAACTACAAGAGATGGAAGAGAGAATCTCAAGTGCTGAAAATACAATAGAGGAAATAGACTCATCAGTCAAAGAAAACATAAATCTAACAAAAGCTTAACCCAAAATATCTAGGAATATGGGATACCATGAAAAGGCAAAATCTAAGAATAATAGGTATAGAAGAAGGAGAAGTTCAAACTCAAAGCACAGAACAATATATTTAAACAAAATCATAGAAGGAAAACTTTCCCACCTACAGAAAAATATGCTATGAAGATACAAGAAGCTTACAGAACACCAAATAGACGGGATCCAAACAAAAGTCCCCTTGCCACATAATATTAAAAAACTAAATATACATAGTAAAGAAAGATTATTAAGAGCTACAAAGGAGAAAAGGCCAAGTAACATATAAAGGTAGACCTATCAGAATTACACCTGACTTCTCAAATGTGTAACAATGAAAGCCAGAGATCATGGCCAACATTATGTAGATATTAAGGAGACCATGGATACCAGCCCAGACTACTATACCCAGCAAAAACTTTCAATCACCATAGAAGGACAAAAACAAAATATTCCATGACAAAACTGGATTTAACCAATACCTAGTCAGCCCTAGTCCTACACAAATACTAGAAGGAAAACTCCAAACCCAAGGAAGTTGGCTACACCAACAAAACCACAGACAATTGATGGTCCTCATAGCAGCAAATCCCAAAGAAGGGGAAAATGCACAAATTTACATCATCAACAATGAAAACTAAACTAACAGGAGATAGCAACCAATGGTCCATTAATATCCCTTAATATAAATGGACTCAACTCACCTATAAAAGGCACATGCTAAAAAACTGGATATGAAATACAGAATCTATCCTTCTTCTGCATACAAGAAACCAATGTCAACCTCAAAGACAGACATAGTCTCAGCGTAAAGGGTTGGAAAAAAGATATACCAATCAACGACCTAAGAAACAAGTGGGTATAGCTATCCTAAAATTCTAAGAAAATAGACATCAAGCTAAAATCAATCAAAAGAGGACAAATAAGGACATTTCATATTAGTCACAGAAAAAAATCCATCAAGAGGAAATTTCAATACTGAACATCTATGCCTCAAACACAAGGGCACCCTCAGTATGTACAAGAAACACTTCTAAAGCTTAATCATACATTAAACCCCACACACTAATGTGGGAGACTTACAACCTCCTCTCTCACCATGGGACAGGTCAGTCAGACAAAAATGATACAGAGAAATAAGGGAACTAATAGATGTTTATAACTCAAATGGACTTAACAGACATCTATAGAATATTGGCATCCCAAACAGAAAATAATATAGCTGCTTCTCAGCAACTCATGGAACCTTCTCAAAATTAGCCACATACTCGGTAACAAGCAAACCTCACAAATACAAAAAATTGGAATAATCTAATGTATCTTATCAGATTACCATGGTTTAAAAACTATAAGTCAACAGCAATACTAATTCCAGAAAGCCCACAAACAACATGGAAATTAAATATGCTCACCTAAATCATCAATGGCCAAAGAAGAAATAAAGGGAGAAATCAAAGACTTCCTAAATTCACATAAAAATGACCACACACCTACCCAAATTTATGGGACACAATGAAAGCAGTTGTTAAGAAGAAAGTTCATGTCACTAATGACTATATATAAAGAAGCTGGAATGTAAAGCTCAGTAAAAATCAATTTTAAAAAAACACTGGAAAACAATAAAGAAGCTGGAAAAATCCAACTATAGTGAATGAACAGAACATTTGTAAAACTTTAGAACAAAAAGAAGCAAACTCACCTAAGAGAACTAGACAGCAGGAAATAGTCAAAGTGAGAGCTGAAATCAACAAAGTAGAAACAAAGAAACAATACAAAGAATCAATGAGACAAATAGTTGGTTCTTTGAGAAAATCAACAATATAGACAAACCTTTATCCAAACTAACCAAAAGGAAGAGAGTGAATATCCAAATTAACAAAATCAGAAGTGAAAAGGAGGGGCATAACAACAGACACAGAGGAAATACAGAGAATCATCAGGTCATATTTCAAAAACCTGTACTCCATGAAATTGGAAAACTTAAAGGAAATAAACAACTTTCTGGATATATATCACTTACCAAGATTAAATCAAGACCAGATAAGCAAATTAAACAGGCCTATAAATGCTGAAGAAATAGAAACAGTCATCAAAAGTCTCCCAACCCCCCCCCAAAAAAAGCCCAGGAACAGATGGTTTCAGCTCAGAATTTTCCAAGATTTTCAAAGAAGAAATAACACCATTATTCTTCAAATTATTCCATACAATAGAAATGGAAGGAACATTGCCAAACCCTTTTTTATGAGGCTTACAATTAACCCTGTATACCCAAACCACAGAAAAGCTCATGAACATGGTGCAAAATATTAAATAAAATACTGGCAAATCAAATCCAAGAACACATCAGAACCATAATCCACCATGATCAAGTCGGCTCATCCCAGAGATGCAGGGATGGTTCAACATATGAAATCTGTCAGTGTAATCCACCATATAAACAAACTGAAAAAATAAAAGCCACATGAACCATCTCATTAGATACCGAAAAAGCTTTCACAAAATACAACATCCCAACATGATAAAAGGTCTTGGAGAGAGCAGGGATACAAGGAACATATCTAAACATAACAAAGGCACTATTAGCAAGCCAACAGCCAATATCAACTAAATGGAGAGAAATTACCAGCAATTCCACTGAAATCAGGAAAACGATAAGGTTGTCCCACTCTCTCCATATCTATTCAATATAGTTTTTGAGGTCCTCGCTACAGCAACACAAGAAATGGAGATCAAGGGGATACAAATCAGAAAAGAAGTCAAACTCTATTTTCTGATGATATGATAGTTTACGTAAGTGACCCCAAAAATTCTACCAAGGAACTTCTACAACTCATAATTACTTTCAGCAGTGTAGCAGGATATAAGATTAACTAAAGGGCTAGAGAGATGGCTCAGTGGTTAAGAGCATCGCCTACTCTTCCAAAGGTCCTGAGTTCAATTCCCAGCAACCACATGGTGGCTCACAACCATCTGTAATGAGGTCTGTTGCCCTCTTCTGGCCTGCAGACATACACACAGACAGAATATTGTATACATAATAAATAAATAAATAAATATTTTTTTAAAAAAAAGTAACTAAAAACATCAGTAGCCCTCCTGTACACAGATGATAAAAGGGCTGGGAAAGAAATCAAAGAAACAACACCCTTCACAATAGCCAGAAATAGCATAACATATCTCAGAGTAATGCTAAACAAACAAGTGGAAAGACTTGTATGACAAGAACTTTAAATCTTTGAAGAAAGAAATTGAAAAGACAATAGAAAGTGGAAAGATCTCTCATGCTCTTCGGTAGGCAAAATTAAACATAGTAAAAATGGCAATCTTACTAAAAGCAATCTACAGATTCAATGCAATGCCAATCAGAATCCCAGCAAATTCATCACAGACCTTGAAGAATGGTAATCAAGTTCATATGGAAAAGCAAAAAAACCCAGGATAACCAAAACAATCCTCTACAATAAAGAACTCCTGGGAGGTATTACAATCCCTGACTTCAAACTGTACTACAGAGCTACAGACTGAAAACAGCCTGGCATTGGCATAAGAACAGACAGGAGGAGCAATGTAACTGAATAGAAGACCTGGATATTAATCCACACATTTTCAAACACCTGATTTTTGACAAAGAAGTAAAAAATATCAAATGGAAAAAGAAGCATATTAACAAATGGTGTGACATAACTGAATATCAACATGTAGAAGAATGAAAATCGACCCATATCTATCACCATGCACAAAACTCAAGTCCAAATGGACCCAAAGACCTCAACATAAAGCCAGCCACACTGAACTTATAGAAGAGAAAGTGGGAAGTACACCTTGAACCCATTGGCACAGTAGACCACTTTCCTAAATATACCCCAGCAGCACGGACACTGAGGAGAAACAATTAATAAATGGGACTCCTAAAACTGAAAAGCTTCTGTAAAGCAAAGGACATGGTCAATAAGGCAAAACGACAGCCTACAGAATGGAAAAAGATCTTCACTAACCCACATGAGACAGAGGTCTGTCAGTTATGCTAGGTCTTAGTCAAAGTTGGTTGCTTCAACGTTGCAAATGAGACTTTAGGTGATTGCTCACATAGCCAATTGTCTCTGTCAAATACTGTTCAACTCAAGTAATATTATCTCCTTTCTCAGGCCGTCAATAGAGTGGAAGATTAGATAGTCCTAGTTACTCTCCTTTTTTGATTTAGCCAAAGCTATTTCCAATGCAAAACTTAGACTCTTTGGGATAGAATGTTTATTAAAACATTTATAATGTGTTCCTTGCTTAATATTGTTTTATGTTGTTTGTAATTTTATACTTGATATCTGTTCCAATTATATATAGTTTTGTATGGGTTTGGTGTAGCTCTTGTTTAGGCAAAAAGGGGAGATGATGCAGAAGCCCTGATAACCAATTTTCTCTAACAATTGTGGTTTTCTGGGACCCAGAGAAAATGGTGGTCAACCCAGGTAAACTCTTTCTGTGTGTGGTTCACTAGTGGCACAGCTGAGCTTGAATTTTCATTCCTGTTTTGTGAATTTTCCCTTATAAAAAATAAAAATATAATTATTTTATCTTTAGCTAGCACTGGTTAATTCCCAAATCGAGTTTACTTCTACATATATGGGAAGCCACCATAGGAAAAACAGAGTCCCATAATGAAGACACAATAGGAACAACACAGGCCCACAGATAAGGGCTTCATAACAAAGTAGTTCACCTGAAATACAACCTCCATAGGGTACAGCAGACCCCAAAACATGTGCATCAAAAGAAACCATCAGATATCCCACACATGAGGACTTCATAGGAACAGTACAGTTCCATAGTAAAACCAACACAGGAGAGGCAGAGCCCAAAAATGAAGGACCATAGGAACAGTAGAGGCCAAATATAGTCTCCCTAGGAATATCAAAAGGCAATAATGAGGGATCATTATGAAGACCAGAGATCAATAATGTGGCTTCCATAAAAACAATAGAGTCCATATGTCAGGCCTCCATGAGGAACAGTGAAAGACACAGATGTGAGGCCTCCATATGGAACAGTGAGGAGCCCAGAACCTGAACCCCTGTAATGAACAATGAAAAGCCACAAGCAGGTAATCAAAAAAAAAAAAAAAAAAACAATGAGAAGCCCAGGAGCTGATACTCTATAATGGACAATGAGAAGACCATCTATAAGAGATAATGAGAAGACCAAAAGATGGTCCTCAATAAAGAACAATGGGAAACCCAGGAAATGGTTCTCCATAAGGAACAATCAGAAGCCCAGGATATGGTTCTCTATAATAGTCAATGAGAATCCCAGAATCTGGTTCTCTATAATAGTAAATGAGAAGCCCAGAATCAGGTCCTCTGAAATAGTCAATGAGAGCCAAGAATCTGGCCTCTGTAATAGTAAAGAGAAGCCCAGAAGCTGGTCCTCTATAATAGTCAATGAGAAGCCCAGAATCTGTCCTTTGTAATAGTCAATGAGAAGCCCAGAATCAGGTTCCTCTATAATAGTCAATGAGAAGCCCAGAAGCTGGGGTCCTCTATAATAGTCAATGAGAAGCCCAGATCAGGTACTTTGTAATAGTCCAATGAGAAGCCCAGAATCAGGTCCTCTATAATGTCCATGAGAAGCCCAGAATCTGGTCCTCTATAATAGTCCAATGAGAAGCCCAGAATCTGGTCCTCTATATAGTCATGAGGGTTTCAATAGCCTGGCTGCAGCAAGGTAGGCCCTTTCCGAACTCCTGGCCAGTAAAGACACCGGATCTTAATACCAGAGACACATCTGAGCAGTGAGTGACTTCCTGAGCCCTCAGCACCAGCCCAGGTGAGGAGATGGAGCACAGCCATCCCTGACCCCCTACACTTCCTAGTCTTCCAGCTGGGGCTAGTCTCCCTGGCTACTGCCTCTCTCTTCCTACCTACCCCACCAAGCTTGCACCCAGAAAAACCGTCCCTTCTTCTTCCCTTCTTCGGGTTCATAACATTTTCCAGCTCAAGCCTGATCAGGGTGCTGGGACCCTGTAGGCAGTGCATCCGGCGGGCAGGCGTTTTTCTTTGTTCAATAGCCTGCCTGCAGCAAGGTAGGCCCTTTGTCTGTGAGCTCCTTGGCAAAGCAAGGACATCTGATCCTATATAAGAAGATCCATAGAGGAGCATTTGGAAGAAGAGATGGGCGGGTGCCCAATGCAAGAATTCCTCCAACAATCTGAAAAACAACATGAAATCACCATGAACCCAGCAATCTTACCTCAGGAGGATTTGAACATTTCAATCAAGAAGAAGTAGAAAAAAAATGACCTTATGAAAGTGATAGAGGCCCTTAAACAGGAGGTGGAAAACTCCCTTAAAGAAATGGATGAGAAGAATAACAAATGTGTTGAAGAATTGAGTAAATTCCATAAATGATATCCTAGGAACCAAGAAAAACAATAAAACAGATAATGGAAACAGTTCAAGACTTGAAAACTGAAATGGAGGCAAGGAAGAAAACACAAATCGAGGGCCAGCTGGATATGGAAAATCTAGGTAAACGAATAGAGACTACAATAACAAGCATAACCAACAGAATACAAAGATAGAAGAAAGAATCTGAGATTCTGAAGATACCATAGAGAAAATAAACACACTGATCAAAGAACACAGCAAATCAAACAAATTCTCATCACAAAACTGTTCAGGAAATCTGAGACGAACAATAAAAAGACCAAACCTAAGAATAATAGGGGTAGAAGGGAGAAGATGTACCACCCAATGGCCCAGAAAATATATTTAATAAAATTATAGAAGAAAACTTTTCCAATCTAAAGAAAAATATTCCTATGATGGTTCAAGAAGCATACAGAACACCAAATAGACTGGATCAAAAAAAAGCATCCCCTCGCCATATAATAATCAAAACACAAAACATAAAGAATAAAGAACAGATATTAAGAGCTGCAAAGGAAAATGGTCAAGTAACTTATAAAGGTAAACCTATCAGACTTACACCTGACTTCTCTATGGAAACCATGAAAGCCAGAAGGTCCTGGATAGATGTACTGCAGAAACTAAGAGACCATGGATGCAAGCCCAGACTACTATTCCCAGCAAAGCTTTTGTTCACTATTAATGGAGAAAACAAAATTTTCCAGGATAAAAACAAATTTAAACAATATGTAGCCACAAATCCAGCCTTACAGATGGTAATAGAAGGAAAATCACAAACCCAGGAGTCCAACAATGCCCACAATAACTCAGACATCTAGCGACCCTTCACCAGCACATCTCAAAGAAGAGAAACACACAAACATTATTACAAAAAAAAAAAATGAAGACCGCAGTTAACAACCACTAGTCATTAATATCACTTAATATCAATTAACTCAATTCACCTATAAAAGGGCAAAGGCTAAGAGATTGGATACGAAAACAGGATCCAACATTCTGCTGTTTACAAGAAACACACCTCAACCACAAAGACAGACATCTACTCAGAGTAAAGGGTTGGGAAAAGATTTATCAAGCAAATGGACCTAAGAAACAAGCGGGTGTGGCCATACCAATTTCTAAAAAAGTTGACTTCAAACTAAAATCAATCAGAAGAGATGGAAAGGGACATTTTATACTCATAACAGGAAAAATCCATCAGAATGAAGTCTCAATCCTGAATATCTATGCCACTAATATAAAAGCACCCACTTATGTAAAAGAAAAATTACTAGAACTCAAGGCAGCCATCAAACCACACACATTAATAGTAGGAGACTTCAACACACCTCTCTCACCAATGGACAGGTCAATCAGACAGAAACCTAACAGAGAATTAAAAGACTTAATAGAGGTAATGAACCAAATGGACTTAACAGACATCTATAGAACATTCCACCCAAATAGGAAAGAATATACCTTCTTCTCTGCGGCTCATGGAACCTTTTCGAAAATTGACCACATACTCAGTAACAAAGCAAACTCCCACAGTTACAAAAAAATATTAGTAACCACCTGTGTCTTATCGGATCACCATGGATTAAAATTAGAATTCAACAACAATGCTACCCCCAGAAAGCCTACAAACTCATGGAAACTGAACAGTCAACTACTGATCCACACCTGGGTCAAGGAAGAAATAAAGAAAGAAATTAAAGTCTTCCTTGAATTTAATGAAAACAAAGACACAACATACTCAAACCTATGGGACACAATGAAAGCAGTGCTAAGAGGAAAGTTCATAGCACTAAGTGCCCACTTAAAGAAAATGGAGAAAGCACTCATTGGAGACTTAACAGCACACCTGAAAGCTCTAGAAAAAAAAAGAAGCAGACTCACCTAGGAGGAGTAGAAGACTGGAAATAATCAAACTGAGGGCAGAAATCAACAAAATAGAAACATAGAAAACAATCCAAAGAATCAATGAAACAAAAAGCTTGTTCTTGGAGAAAATCAACAAGAATGACAAGCCCCTAGCCAAACTAATCAAACGGCAGAGAGAGAACACACAAATTAATAAGATCAGAAATGAAAAGGGGGACATAACCACAGACACAGAGGAAATTCAGAGAATCATTAGATCTTACTACAAAAGCCTGTGTGCCACAAAATTGGAAAATGTAAAAGAAATGGACATTTTTTAGATAAGTACCATATACCAAAGTTAAACCAGGACCAGGTGAACAATCAAAATAGTCCTGTTAGTCGCGAAGAATTAGAAACTGTTATCAAAAAACTCCCTACCAAAAAAAGCCCAGGACCAGATGGTTTCAATGCAGAATTCTACCAGAACTTCCAAGAAGACCTAATACCTATACTCCTTAAGGTATTTCATAATATAGAAACAGAAGGGTCATTGCCAAATTCCTTTTATGAAGCTACAGTTACCCTGATACCTAAACCACACAAAGACTCAACCAAGAAAGAGAATTACAGGCCAATCTCACTCATGAACATTGACGCAAAAATTCTCAATAAAATACTGGCAAACCGAATCCAAGAACACATTAGAAAAATTATCCACTACGATCAAGTAGGCTTCATCCCAGAGATGCAGGGCTGGTTCAACATACTAAAATCTATCAACGTGGGCGGTGGCGGCAGCTGCCGGGGAGCGGTACGCGGCGGAAGGGGACGCGGAGCGGTCGCGTGCGCGGAGGGCAGCTCTGGGCGCGGTGAGGTAGCTGCGGGCGCTCAGGGCCCTGGGAACAATGGCGCTGCGCGCGCGGGTCACGCTGCTGCTGCTGCTGGGTGCGCTGCAGGCTCTCCAAGTGGAAATTACTCTGTGTCTCTGCTGACCTCCACTGCTAATGTGACAGGAACTCAACATTTTAATTTTATTCAAATTCTCAAACTACAAACCATGCTTATAATCAGCTCCTCAAAATAACACTTGGGCACCAGACGTTCTAGTTGAGCTGAGAACAGTGCCATGTTTTTAGCTAGTGTGATAGATGGAAAACTACACATTAAAATAATTGAGTTTTGGGTGGGCAGAATTAACATAGTAAAAATGGCAATCTTACCAAAAGCAATCTACAGATTCAACGCAATGCCCAGCAAAATTCTTCAAAGACCTCAAAAGAATGGTACTCAACTTCATGTGGAAAAGCAAAAAAAAAAAAAAAAAAAAAAAAAAAAAAAAAAAAAAAAACCAGGATAGCCAAACAATCCTGTACAATAAAAGAACTTCTGGAGGCATCACAATCCCTGACTTCAAACTCTACTACAGAGCTACTGTACTGAAAACAGCCTGGTATTGGAATAAGATCATACAGGAGAATCAATGGAACCAAATAGAAGACCTGGATATCAATCCACATCTTCGAACACCTGATTTTTAACAAAGAAGCAAAAATATCAAATGGAAAAAAGAAAGCATATTTAACAAATGGTACTGGCAGAACTGGATATCAACATGTAGAAGAATGAAAATAGACCCATATCTATCACCATGCACAAAACTCAAGTCCAAATGGATCAAAGACCTCAACATAAAGCCAGCCACACTAACCTTATAAAAGAGAAAGTGGGAAGTACACTTGAACCCATTGGCACAGGGAACCACTTCCTAAATATAACCCCAGCAGCATAGACACTGAGAGAAACAATTAATAAATGGGACCTCCTGAAACTGAAAAGCTTCTGTAAAGCAAAGGACACGGTCAACAAGCCAGAGCAACAGCCTACAGAATGGGAAAAGATCTTTACTAACCCCACATCAGACATAGGTCTGATCTCCAAAATATACAAAGAACTCAAGAAACTGGTCATCAAAAGAACAATCCAATTTAAAAAATGGAGTACAGCCGGGCGGTGGTGGTGCACGCGTTTAATCCCAGCACTCGGGAGGCAGAGGCAGGCGGATCTCTGTGAGTTCGAGACCAGCCTGGTCTACAAGAGCTAGTTCCAGGACAGGCTCTAAAGCCACAGAGAAACCCTGTCTCAAAAAAAAAAAAAAAAATGGAGTACAGACCTAAACAGAGAACTCTCAACAGAGGAATCTAAAATAGCTGGAAGACACTTAAGGAAATGTTCAACATCCTTAGTCATCAGAGAAATGCAAATCAAAACAACTCTGAGATTCCATCTTACACCTATAAGAATGGCCAAGATCAAAAACACTAATGACAACTTATGCTGGAGAGGTTGTGGGGTGAAGGGAACACTCCTCTATTGCTGGTGGGACTGCAACCTGGTACAACCACTTTGGATGTCAGTGTGGCGATTTCTCAGAAAAATCTGGAAACAACCTTCCTCGAGACCCAGCAATACCACTTTTGGGTATATATCCAAAGGATGCTCAATTATACCACAAGGACATGTGCTCAACTATGTTCATAGCAGCTTTGTTTGTCATAGCTAGAACCTGAAAACTACCTAAATGCCCCTCTACTGAAGAATGGATAAGGAAAATGTGGTACATTTACACAATGGAGTACTACACAGCAGAAAAAAATAATGACATCTTGAATTTTGCAGGCAAATGGATGGAGCTAGAAAGCATTATTTTGAGTGAGATAACCCAGACCCAGAAAGACAATTATCATATGTTCTCACTTATAGGTGGTTTTTAAACATAAAGCAAAGAAAACCAACCTACAAACCACAATCCCAGAGAACAATGAGGACACTAAGAGAGACTTACATAGATCTAATCTACATGGGAAGTAGAAAGTAGAAAAAGACAAGATCTCCTGAGTAAATTGGGAGCATGGGGACCTTCGGAGTGGGTTGAAGGGGGCAGGGAGGGGAGCAGAAAAAAAATGTAGAGCTCAATAAAAATTAGTTTTAAAAATAAAAAAAAATCTATCAACGTAATCCATCATATAAATAAACTGAAGGAAAAAATCATCTGATCATCTCATTAGATGCTGAAAAAGCATTTGACAAAATTCAACACCCCTTTATGATAAAGGTCTTAGAGAGATTAAGGATACAAGGGTCATTCCTAAATATAATAAAGGCTATTTACAGCAAGCCGACAGCTAACATCAAATTAAACAGAGAGAAACTCAAGGCCATCCCACTAAATTCAGGAACATGACAGGCTGTCCACTCTCTCCCTATCTCTTCAATATAGTGCTTGAAGTTCTAGCAATAGCAATAAGACAACATAAGGGAATCAAGGGGATTTGAATTGGAAAGGAGGTAGTTAAACTTTCGTTATTTGCAGATGATATGATAGCGTACATAAGCGACCCCAAAAACTCCACCAAAGAACTCCTACAGCTGATAAACTCCTTCAGTAACATAGCAGGATACAAGATCAACTCCAAAAATCAGTCTCCCTCCTATACACAAAGGATAAGGAAGCAGAGAGGGAAATCAGAGAAGTATCACCTTTCACGATAGCCACAAATAGCATAAAATATCTTGGGGTAACTCTAACCAAGGAAGTGAAAGATCTATTTGACAGGAACATTAAGTCTTTGAAGAAAGAAATTGAAGAGGATACCAGAAGATGGAAGGATCTCCCTTGCTCGTGGATTGAGAGAATCAACATAGTAAAAATGGCAATTCTACCAAAGGCAATCTATAGATTCAATGCAATCCCCATCAAGGTCCCATCAAAATTCTTCACAGATCTTGAGAGGACAATAATCAACTTTATATGGAAGAACAAGAAACCTAGGATAGCCAAAACAATCTTATATAATAAAGGTACTTCTGGAGGCATTACCATCCCTGACTTCAAACTCTATTACAGAGCTACAGTATTGAAAACAGCTTGGTATTGGCATAAAAACAGAGAAGTAGACCAATGGAATTGAAGAGAAGACCCAGATCTTAACCTACAAACCTATGAACACCTGATTTTTGATAAAGGAGCCATAAGTACAAATGGAAGAAAGAAAGCATCTTCAACAAATGGTGCTGGCATTACTGGATGTCAACCTGTAGAAGAATGAAAGTAGATCCATATCTATCACCACGCACAAAACTCAAGTCCAAATGGATTAAAGACCTCAATATTAATCTGAACACACTGAACCTGATAGAGGAGAAAGTGGGAAGTACTCTACAACATATGGCACAGGAGACTGCTTCCTACGTATAACCCCAGCAACACAGACATTAAGGGCAACATTGAATAAATGGGACCTCCTGAAGCTGAGCAGCTTCTGTAAAGCAAAGGACCCTATCACTAAGACAAAAAGCCATCCTACTGACTAGGAAAAGATCTTCACCAACCCCGCAAACAGACAAAGGTCTGATCTCCAAAATATATAAGGAACTCAAGAGACTAGACTTTAAAATGCTAATTAACACAATTTAAAAAATGGGGCGCTGAACTGAACAGAGAATTCGCAACAGAAGTTCAAATGGCCAAAAGACACTTAAGGTCATGTTCAACCTCCTTAGCTGTCAGGAAAATGCAAATCAAAACAACTTTGAGATACCATCTTCCACCTGTCAGATTGGCTAAAATCAAAAGCACCAATGATAGCCTTTGCTGGAGAGGTTGTGGAGTAAGGGGTACACTCATCCATTGCTGGTGGGAATGCAAACTTGTGCAACCACTTTGGAAAGCAGTGTGGCGGTTTCTCAGGAAATTCGGGATCAACCTACCCCAGGACCCAGCAATTCCACTCTTGGAAATATACCCAAGAGATGCCCTATCATATTACAAAAGCATTTGTTCGACTATGTTTATAGCAGCATTATTTGTAATAGCCAGAACGTGGAAACAACCTAGATGCCCTTCAGTGGAAGAATGGATGAAGAAACTGTGGAATATATACATATTAGAGTACTACTCAGCGATAAAAAACAGTGACATCTTGAATTTTGCATGCAAATGGATGGAAATAGAAAATACTATTCTTCACTGCCCCCCTTTTGTGTGTGCACACGCGCCCCCCCTCTCTCTTTTTCTCTCTCTCTCTCCCTCTCCCCCTCTCTCCCTCTCTCCTTTAATAAAGCTTTATGTCTATTTAAAAAAAAAAGGAAACACTATTCTGAGTGAGGTAACCCAGACCCAAAAATATAAACATGGGATGTACTCACTCATAATTGTTTTCTAACCACAAATAAAGGACATCGAGCCTATAATTCATGGTCCTAGAGAAGATAAATAAGAAGGTGAACACAAAGCAAATCAGATAGTTATCCTCCTGGATATTGGAAGTAGTCAAGACTGCCGGGCAAAAATTGGGAACTTGGGGGCAGGGTGGGATGGGGGTAAGGGGAGATGGGGAGAGAAAAGTGTGAAGGGGAGGATGGGGAGAGCTTGAGTGAATGGGATGGTTGGGATACAGGAAGGGAAGATATGGGAGCAGGGAAGTATATATCTTAATTAAGGAAGCCATTTTAGGGTTGGCAAGAGACTTGACTCTAGAGGGATTCCCAGGTAACTGGGGAGATCCCCCCAGCTAGTTCCTTGGGCAGCTGAGGAGAGGGAGCAGGAAAAGGCCAGATCCTATAGTCATACTGATGAATATCTTGCATATCACCATAGAACCTTCATCTGGTGATGGATGGAGATAGAGACAGAGCCACACATTGGTGCACTGGACTGAGCTCCCAAGGTCCAAATGAGGAGCAGAAGGAGGGAGAACATGAGCAAGGAAGTCTGGACAGCGAGGGGTGCTTCCATCCACCGAGGTGGTGGGGCTGATCTAATCGGAGCTCACCAAGGCCAGCTGGACTGGGAATAAAAAAGCACAGGATAAAACCAGACTCCCTGAACATGGCGGACAATGAGCACTGCTGAGAAGTGAAGGACAATGACACTGGATTTGATTCCTACTACGCATACTGGCTTTGGGGGAGCGGGTGCCTAGCCTGTTTGGATGCTCACCTTCCTGGACCTGGAGGGGGAAGGAACTTAGACTTCCCACAGGGAGGGAACCCTTACTGCTCTTTGGACAGGAGAGGAAGGGGGATTGCAGTGGGGAGGGGGGGTAAATGGGAGGCAGGGAGCAGGCAGAAATTTTTAATAAAAGTTAAAAAAATAAAAAATAAATAAAAAAAAGTAGTCAATGAGAAGCCCAGAATCAGGTACTTTGTAACAGTCAATGAGTAGCCCAGAATCAGGTCTCTAGAATAGTCAATGAGAAGCCCAGGAGCTGGTCCTCTATAATACTCAATGAGAAGCCCAGAATCTGGTCCTCTGTAATAGTCCATGAAGCCCAGAATTTGGTCCTCTGTAATAGTCAATGAGAAGCCCAGAATCAGGTCCTCTATAATAGTCAATGAGAAGCCCAGAATCAGGTCCTTTGTAATAGTCAATGAGAAGCCCAGAATTTGGTCCTCTGTAATAGTAAATGAAAAGCCCAGAATCTGGTCCTTTGTAATAGTCAATGAGAACCCCAGAATCAGATTCTCTATAATAGTCAATGAGAAGCCCAGAATCAGGTCCTCTATAATAGTCAATGAGAAGCCCATAATCTGGTCCTCTATAACAGTCAATGAGAAGCCCAGAATTTGGTCCTCTGTAATAGTCAATGAGAAGCCCAGAATTTGGTCCTCTGTAATAGTCAATGAGAGGCCCACCAGCTAATCCTCCATAAGGAACTATGAGAAGCCCAGGAGCTACGAATATTTCTTGGAATGCTGTGGCTGTTGTTTAGGGAGATAACAAGCCTCATGTTTTCACTTCCCTAATATGTTTGTTAGACCCATCTTCACCCGACATTCTTGACCACTTGTGAGCAGGAGAAGTGCCATTGGCAGGAAGTATGACAGGATGTACTCTTGTCCCTGACTCGATGCAGAAGGGAGGTATGCAAGCAGGAAGGAAGTCAGGATATATGTTGCCCCTGAATGGACCTGAGGACAAATGCAATGAATTGTGGGTTTTGACTTCTTAAGGGCCTGCACAAAGTGACTTGGGGACATTTTTTGAGAACCTGGGTGTGGACCTGGCCCAAACCCATGCTGCTTGCCACTTTTAATTACTGTTTGCTTCCAATTTGGCTTTAAATTGATATAGTCATCTAATTGTTGACAAGTGAGAATTAACATCTCCTGGATTCCTCCCTGCGAGATTCAGACCATCTACCCAAATTCTAAATTTGGAGTTTTTCTCTGGAACTCTTGGGCTGAGGCATTCCTTCACAGGCATGTGCCTTTTGATGCACCAAGGCTCCGAGCCTGCTTTAGGTTTGTGGATTATCCGGGTGAAGTCCCATGCTGAGAAAAGCAGTAAGCATCTAAGAAGTCCTCCAGGTGAGTCATAGTCTAGTTTTGTTTTGTGGGATCCCCATTTGGGAAGTGGAGAAGTCTCCAAATGGACCCCAATATTCTCTGATCAAAGGCAAAAAGTGATACATTGCCCATGTACCAGGTTCTGGCTCTGGTTGGAAAATTTTGTCTGTGTCCCAGGGAAAGTTTTGTCTTGGAAGGTTTTATCTGCCTGTTTCTCTTGAAAGTTTTGTCTGTTTTGTTGGGAAGTTTTGTCTCTGTGTTTTCCCATGTGTCTGTAAGTTTTATTGCAAGCATGGAGCTGAGACAGAAATAGGACAGATATTTCTGATGTCTCTGCCGCCACCACTGCTGTGGCTACTTTTATAGTCAGGGCTTAGAATTTATCTCTGGCCACTGGGTTCAAGTCACTGGGCTTTCAGATGTCTTTTGGGTGTGTATGACATTAAAGTGGTTTATGCCATTTTATTTTATTGGAAAGCTGGAGCTAGACTTGGCTTATGGCTCTCCCTTCTTTAGACCAAAGCATACTGGAAAGTTTCCTCTATGTCCTGGGTCAGTTTACTCACCTCAGACCACAGCAGGGAAAAGAAAGCAAAGCAGGGCAGTCTCCCAAAATTAGATTTGGTTCATGTGAATATTCTGTACTGCAAGATTTATAAGTTATTTTATTGGATATGGTTAAAAGTCTAAAATCTATGAATAAAGTTACCTTAAAATTGGTAACAATCAAGTTGATACTTCAAACTCTATGTGTAGGTATCTTAAAGGAACCATGTGGCATGATTTCCTTTTGGAATATAAGCATGTATTGCCACCATATTTGGGCAGCCACATGGCTGGAAACCACATGGTGGCAGCCATCTTTGCTAGTGTTAGAGAGGATGGAGCTCATGTGACATCATCATCTCCGGCTTAATATTAAGAGATAAGCAGGTTTCAGATGTAACTTTCCACTGAAGGAACTCAATGACTTGCAATGACTGCTCTTGGTAATAACTACTGGAGTCTTGGTAAATGATTAGATGGAAAGGAAAAGGGTTAAAAGTCTATGCAAGTTTTGAGGGTCTAAGAAAATGTTCTGAGATATATAAAGGTCTGAGGATCTAAGTGTTCTAAGATAAAGGTCTGAGGATCTAAGTGTTCTAAGATAAAGGTCTGAGGATCTAAGTGTTCTAAGATAAAGGTCTGAGACTGTGAAAGCTCAAGTAAAAAGTTCCAGTGGCTTAAGACAAGGATTTATGATGTGTAAATGCAAGTTGGAAAGCTGTGAGTTAAATGTGTGAAAAATGGAAAATGCTTCCAATCCCCCCTCTCTATGCTATTGCTACACTAGGATTTGAAAAGTTCAGAGGTTTAGTACTGATCAATGGCGTTCTCATAAGCTGGTAGAGCAGAGTCTGCTTACTATTTATTCACAAGCTCAAGATTTTAAATTTTCTTTCATTGTCTCCTAAGAATAAGCCTAAAGGTGTTTCTCATTGGGCTATGGACAACTCTGCCTCATCTGTATCTGGTTCTATGGACAGAGGAAAAAGGTATTCATGCCTTTTAACCCAAATCTATTGCTTTTATTAGACTCAATTGTGTGAGTCATATTCCAACTTTTTTGTTGTGGTTGGCTCTGTTTTGTCTTTGTTTTTAATTTATGAAAGGCTGGCTCGAAGCAAGTCAAGCTAAGGATAGGCATTTCTAAGTAACAAAAAGTCTCTGTGTATTTATTCGGGAGCTGTGTGTCAGGGCCCCAAAGAGAGAAGAGTATAGGAGTATAAAGCACACACATTTCACTATCACTACCTTAATATTGGCATGTTTTTTTCCTCCAGGAGGAGCTCACATTGCAGGACCCAGCCACGCCAAGCTCAACATAGGCCCAATTTTCGTCAGTTTGCTCTATAGCAACACCCACCTGGTTCCAAGAAAGACCTCAAACCGAGATCAACCAGGCGCTACCCAGAAACAGATCATCCAAAGGAAATTCCTAATGTTCCAACCATTGTAGACAGGATCACCTGCTAGCACACACCCCTCGCTTTTCACCAGGACACCCCTAGGCAAATGTAAGCCAATAAGAGGCATTGAACCTTAGAAATCCCTTACCCCAATCTCTGCTATTATACAAACCCCACCCCTAACTGAGTGCAAGGGCTCTCTGATTGTGCCAAGTACATTCGACACGACACGGTAGAGTTCGAGGTTCGAACTTGAATAAAAATAAAAGGCCTCTTTGCTTTTACATCAGGACGTAGAGTCTCTTTGTTGATTCTGGGGGAACTCGCTACATCTGGGCATAACAAATCTAAGCATGTGGGAGTGTTGTGAGCGCTGACCACCTATTTGCAAAATAGACACAGCTGAAATATACTTATTTGAAAATTGCTATGAAGTTTGATTAAAGTCCTAGTGTGACCATATCTGAGCTAGTTAAATTATCATTAAATGTATTCATTACAGTACTATATACACTATCATGTTTCAGCATTCCCCAAACTCTTAAGGAAAATTCATGTGTTTTGAGAAGTCAAAGGTATGTCACAGAGTAAATCTCACAACTAGATGCTAACAACAGTGTTTATTTACCTGGTATAAATAAAAGGGTAAGGTACAAAAAAAGTGGATTTAGGGGTTGTTGTTTGGAAGAAGGGCATTTGAAAAGCATCCACTAATGTCAATGACATCTGAAATCCAGCACCTTAACAGTTGAAACCTTATGTTTCATGGAGGAAAAAATTGGGGGGAGACAATGACTTAACACAGGAATTAAAGAAAAACCAAAACAGTAATTTAAGAAGGGGAGAGCATTGCATAAGCTATGACATTCTTCAATGACGATTCTCTAAGTCTTTGAAGATCAAAACGTCAGGAAACTCCAGAAGAAAACTGAGTTTAATTTTTACTGTTTATCTAATCAATAAAACCACTAGAAGCAACTTTTCTTTCCAGAAGTCAAAACCTATTGCTAGGTGATACATTTAAAAGATTCTATTACACTATGCTGAACTTTTCTTCCTGAACTACAATAAACTAGAAATGGCCCATTGGAAAGACAGAGGTTGTTGCAGATATCTGTAATCCCAGCATTCAAGAAAATAAGGCCAGTGATCCTGAATTCAAGTCTAAGCCTAGTTAGTTCCAGCTCATCCCGAACTACATAAAAGAACTCTGCCAGAAAGCAAGCATGTGAGAGTGCTCGCTGAAACAATTAATTACAAGAGAAAATAATAATAATAATGTCCAGGCTAAGAATATATCAATTCCTATGCAAGAAACCTACCACAGATAAGGTAGATGTTACTTAATTCTCTCTGACATAAATAAGAATCCAAGTGTTTCCTTGAAAGGCAGTCCAAACTACAGAGCAGCCTTGGCAATTCATGGGCATATCCCCTACTCCCAATGCTTTGCATGCTGAGGATTTCTACAGGCCTTGGCCTAGCTGGCCGGGTTGTCTGCCAGAAAACACAAACTCAACAGTCATGACCTCCTCTAGGCATAAAATGCTAATAGAACACAAAGGCCCAAGGGGTTCAAGCTTTCACTTAGAAAGCAGCTTGTTACAGACACGTGGTTCACTTCGCCAGCATCTGGGTCTCAAAGCCAACGAGTTTTCCCCAGTGCAGACACACCCGCCTACCCACAACCAAGGTCAGGAGGAGGCGTGCAGTCCTGACTGGGAAAGCTACACGCTCCAGCAGCTCCAGTGTGAGCTTGCACAGGTTACTGTGGTCTCTCCTCCACAGGTCGGAGAGCACTCCCGGCGCCAGCAAGGAGGCTCGGGTGCAGCACCAAACTGCAAGTTGGGGGAGGCAATCCTGAGCAGGTAAAACATCTCTCGGTTGGATTGCACGTTGCCTCTGATCATATTGTCTTCAGCGCCCTCCCGCTCTTTCCCTTGGACTGGTCGTGGAGGACGTTGCTCTCACGAACCCGCCTCACCTCATCGCGGCCAGATTTGGCTGCCAGCACCGCCACCGCCGGCATCCCGCGCAGGTCCAGCGTGCCCCAGTCGGTTGCCAACTTGGCCAGTCCGCCTGCCCACTCGCCGCCCAGATCTCAGAGGCTGAAGCTGCCGGCCAAGGAATCCAAGTAGAGGTGGTAGAGCACCCCAAGTCCCAGCAGGAGAACATGGCCACATAGGCGCAGACAGATCGATGCCCATGGGGGCCATGGAGCGCGACTAGGACGCCTCAGACCCGCTACTAAGTCCCCTACAAAGACACCCGCTTCTGGGAGCCGGCGCATGCAATCACCACTGCTCAGGGAAGACAGTGAGGCTGCCTGGCCACCCTGCTGCAACACAGCTCGCCTAGCAGTAGCCTGCAGCTTGCCCTTCCTCATACACCAGTGCTAGGAGGTGAAGGGGGAACAAGAGTGTGTATCCGGTTACAGATTATGGGGGGAGGGGGAAGAAAAGCTCCAGAAGTTTTATAGACACCTGTTGACTGTTTTCCTATAGTGTAGAAATCAGATCGGTAATGCTAATATATCTAAAACCTTTATGACTTTTTGTAAACAAAAAGAATTGTGTAAACTTCATAAAATCTAGGGAGTCATAAGACTTGGACCCACTTCTCACAGGTTAAAAAACTGCAGGTAAGAACAGCCTAAATTTTCCCCCCACCTCTCTCTCTCTCTCTCTCTCTCTCTCTCTCTCTCTCTTTCTCTCTCTCTCCCTCCCTCCCTCCCTCTCTCCCTCCCTGGACATGGTACTCCTCCCATCCCCAGACTACTAGGGCTATGGACCTGAAAGTTCCAAATGTAAGGCAGTGGTGGTTTGAAAACAAATGGCCTTCAAAGGGAGTGGCACTATATTAGGAAGTGTGCCCTTATAGTGGCCTTGTTGAAGAAAGTGTGTCACTGTGGAGGTGGGCTTTAAGGTCTCATATATGCTGAAGCCATGCCCAGTGTCTCAATTCACTTCCTCTTGCCCGTGGGATGAAGATGTAGCTCCCTCTCCACTCTCAACTTCTTCTCCAGTACCATATAGGCATGGTGTCACCATGTCACGCCATGATGACAATGAACTAAGCCTCTGAAAATGTAAGCCACCTCAATTAAAATGTTTTTCCTTCATAAGAGTTCTCTTCAAAGCAACAGAAATCCCATCTAAAGCAAAGATGACTACAACCTGCTCCAAACATCTGTGAGCCCTGGATATGCTAAAAGCTGGTGTGGATCAGTCCAGCCAAAGGGATTGCTCCCTGGTTTTTGAGCTGGGTCAATGGACCAGATGATTCTGATGAATGCCTCATTGCCTGAATTCCCTCCTTGCCTTTGAATAACATTCCAGCCCTCCTGGACCCTGACAACAATGTCTTAGCTTCAGCAGGAAGTAGTTAGAGAAGAGAGTATGTCATCCCTTGTCCCGCAAGAGGCTGGAATACTAAATCAAAACAATACTCCCTGGCATAGGAGATAAAATAGCTACCTATACTGCCTATTGGCATGTCAGGAAAGGCACCTGTTAAAACGAAATAGACCCAGATCGATCAACAAGTAAATTCATTAGCTGAAATACTTCTACAATATTATAGGGTACTCTGCCCTGGGAAGAGTAGTGACCCACCAGGGTCCTCCATGAGATCAGCAGAGGCTCAGCACTGAGACCCTCCACAGTAGAAGCAGCCTAAGAAACAAGCAAGTGCTTCCATTAAAAGCATTTGCTTGGCTGGCTTCAAAGTCCATGGCAGACATACAGAGAGAGAAGACCCTCCCTCTTCAAGCCCACTCAGGGGGTGTGCTACCTTTTCTGCTCACCCAGTCAATCTGTTACAAGGGTGTGTGTCTAACCAGAATCCTCCCAGACTCCATGCTTTCCTTCAGCCATGACGTTAATCATTTGGATTCTTAATTTCATTATATAAAAGCAACACCATTCAGTTTCTTTTTAAATAGGGAATACAACGGAACAAAAACTTTTAGATGCCATTCCTTTACCTATGATGAACCCATTATCTACCACACTGGTAGGTGATATTTAAAACATACCAGAGCTATACACACACTTGTCCAGACTTTGAAAGTAAGCCCTCACAAACCTTACAGACTGGTTCTTTCAGCTCATTGTCTATTCTTATTGTGAATCTCTCTCAATAAATGACTACTTACAGCATTATAATAGCTAAATGGTACTTCTTGAGAATTCCTTTTTAAATTACTTAACAAGAAACATAATTATGAAATAATTTTTTTAGTCCGAAAGCCATGCTCTACTAGCAATGAGGATAAATGACAAGTGCAAAGTCACCATTACCTTTTTTGGCCCTAAATTCCAAGCTGATGCAGCTTCCTATGAAATGGTGATAGGCCCTCATCTCGGCCTCTGTTATCCGCACCACGGTGTAAGGTGAGTACCTGGGGTCTGGCTCCTCATATTGCCTGCCATGCACAGCCATGGATTTCCAGGACACAGGACCCCTTCCCCTCCTCTCCATGCTGCTCTAGGAGCTGCATTCACAATAAGGTAAAACCTCCTCCACCTAATCTCTCTGAAGATCACACAAGGTCTTTCCCTTGCTGAGAGCTGAGCCTGAGGATTAGTGAGAGCTGTCCAGGATTACTGCTCAGCAGACTACCAAGAACTCCCCATTCAGAACAGAAGGGAAGCTGAGAAGAAAGACATGAGGAACAAAGAAAAATGCTAGAGCTGCTGATAATAAAAATGTTTCCCTAAAAGCACAATTTCATGAAATATCAGGCCATGGGTTAAGTACAACTGGAATTATTAAACTAAATTTTAAAACGGGGATAAAAAATTTTGAAAAGATGTTCTTTGGAAGATTATTCCTGCCAGGTCAGTTTCACTTACCCTTTCCAAGCTCTCCAGGCTGCACAGCATGAGCCCAACACTTAGCTTTGCCACCAGGGAATTTACCATCTAAGGAAACACCGGGCTGACACAGCAAATGGTAGAGATTCAAAAGCTCTAACTGCTGCGGGGGGGGGGGGGGGTGAAGCTGCAGTACAACATCACAATTCCCAAGTGAAGGACACTCTCTTCTGCTGTGATGTGCAAGAGCCCCTCTAGAACCACAAGGAAAAACAATGACTTCATATTGCAGAGCTAAGCTATACAAAGACACAGGAAGGATCTGTCTTTTTCCTAACACATTTTATTCTGCTTTTACGTGATTAATGTTGCTGCTATATAATGTTGTGTCCTATAATTTAAAAAGAATACAGCATGAAACAGCCAATAGTTAAGAAAAAAGTATATGGTTTAAAAAAGAGAGAAAAAAAAGTATATGAATGTCTAAAAAAATCTATGTAAGCATCTGTGGAGGTCACTAGGCTTTGTCTATGTGACCATCTGCGAGGTCTCTAGGCTCTGTCTATGTGAATATCTGTGGTGATCTCTCTACTCTGTCCATATGAACATCTGTAGTGGTCTCTAAGTTCTGTGTATGTGAGTGCCTCCTGTGGTCTTTAGGCTCTGTCTATGTGAACATCTGCATTGGTCTATGGGCTCTGTCTATGTGAACGTCTGCTGTGGTCTCTAGGCTCTGTCTATGTGAGCATCTACATTGGTCTATGGGCTCTGTCTATGTGAGCATCTGTGGTCGTCTCTCAGCTCTGTGATTTCCGAAGGAAGGTGTGTATTGCACTTTAAGCTTATTTACAGACCCAGATATGTGTAGTCATTAGGTCATTTTTCTTCAGTAACAATGGTGTTTTATAATTTAACTGGCCTACTTGCCAACCATTTCCTAGGATAGCTTTGTAAATGTTTGCTTTTTCAAGTTAAGGTGAAGGGGATTCAGCTCAAGCAAGTAGGAGGAAAACTCAGTAAAACTTTAACCCATTCTGTCTCCTCTGTCTCATACAGATATGAAGCTGTAACAGGGCAAGGCAGCAGCTAGACTACATCTGGTTCATAGTTAAATAATACATGCTTTGTGATGTTCTTAGTTATTTACAAGTTTTTAATAAAGTTATAAAGTAAGAAAATGAAAATGCTAAATGTTAAACATATATTTTTCTTTCCTTTTTGACTATGAGGCCTGTTTATTTTATAGAAAGCCTCAACCATAGAGATGTTTTATGATAAGGTTGGTATTCAGGCTATTCTTGCTCTATTGCCTGATATGTTGTCTAGGTTAATGTGCCTAAAAGTGTTTGAATCTTGTTGATTTTCTCAAAGAACCAACTCTTCACTTCTTTGAGGCTGTATTTTGTTTTTGTAGTTGTTGTTTCTATTTAATTGATTTCAGCCCTGAGTTTATTTCTTTCTGCCTATTCTTTTTGGGTGTTATCTCTTCTTGTTTTTCTAGAGCTTTGAAGCATATAATTAATCAATTAATGTGAGATGTCTCTAGTTTTTTATGTAGGCACTTAGTGTTTCCCATAGGCTTTGGCAAGTTGTATTTTACCTTCATTAAATTCTAAAAAGGTTTTGATTTCCCTTTTTCTTTGTTTTGCTTTGTTTTGGTTTGGTTTTTGGTTTTTCCAAACAGGGTTTCTCTGAGTAACAGCTCTGGCTGTCCTGAAACTCATTTTGTAGATCAGGCTGGCCTCAGACTCACAGAGATCCTCCTGCCTCTGCCTCCCAAGTGCTGGGATTAAAGGCATGTGCCACTGCTACCTGGCTTTTAATTTCCTTTTAATATCTGTCTTGACACAGTTTTCATTCAGTAGGGAGTTGCTTTGCTTCAGGGAGTTTGTGTATTATCATTCTATTCTTGATGCCCACCTGAAGACATGGTGGGCAGTTGGATGCAGGGTATTATTTCAAAAGACTTGCTTTGTATCCAATATGTAGTCAGTTTTGGAGATGTCTTGGGGTTTCCTATTACTGTGAAGAGACACCATGACCACTGTAAGTCTTATGAAGAAAAACATTTAATTTGGGGGTGACTTACAGTTTATCATCATGGTGGAACACGACAGCAATGCAGCAGATATGATGCTGAAGAAGAAGATGCAAGTTCTACATCTTGAATGCCAGCATGGAAGGTGAAGTGTCACTGGCACAGCTTAAGCATCGGAGACCTCAAAGCCCAACCTAACAGTGACACAGTACCTCCCAATAGTGCCACTTTCTAACCATCACAAGAGAGTTCATGGCAGCGTGAGAATAATGTGGGGTTATAGTGTTTTGGTGTTTCCGTAGCTGTTTCTCTGTTTACTTTTTGTTTGAATGCCCTCTCTACTGGTAAGAGTGGCATACCGAAGTCACCCACTACCACTGTGTGAGAGTCAGTATGTAATTGTAGCTGTAGTACTGTTTCTTTTTTGAAATTCAGTGTCCTTGTGTTCGTTACATAAATGTTTAGAATTATCTAGTTGATGAATATTTTTTTCTTTATGGAGATGCAATTTCCTTCCCTATTAACCAAATTTAATCTTAAAATTAATAAGAATTATTGTAGTTTAAAGTCTGTTTTGTCAGACATTAAAATAACTACACTTTCTTGCTTCTTAGGTCCATTTGTTTGGAATACGCTTTTCCATCATTTCACCCTTGGGTAATGTCTCTCCTTGGTGGTAAGATGTATTTCTTGGATGCAGCAAAAAGTTTTCTAACCCCTGTTTTCTAATCTGGTGCTCTTTGTCTTTTTATTGGGGAATCGAGACCATTAATATGGATGGTTACTATTGAGCACTGTTTATTAATTCTTGTTATTTTGTTATGTTGACTCTCCCTCTTTTGATGAACTATTCTGGAATTATTGATTCTTTTTGTCCTTTGAGGTATAATTAACCTCTTCAGACTGAAGCATTCCTTTTGGTGTCCTCTGTGCAACTGGATTAGTGGACAATTTTGTTTAAACTGGCTTTTATCATGAACTCTCTTCAGGATTTGAAGATAAAATAGAGTAACTGGACAACAAAAGAATGCCTAGAATGCTACCTACTACTACCTCCTCCATCTGCAAGTGACTCTGGGAGATAATAAACCAGAAAAGAAGTAAGATGTGTAAATGAAAATTTCTGGAAAGAAGCTGTGCGAGTAAATGCTGATGGATGGATTAACACTTCAGTGGCGGAGAGATTGGGAGGCTCTAGTTTCAGAGTCTGTTTACAGTTTATCTTGAGTGATCTTCAGCCTACCAAATAGTCATTCCTTGGCCCTCTTTGTGTAGGGCCTAATATCCTGTAACTAGCAGATAAAGCTGTATCTACCATGACAAACAGATAAGACCCCTGGAGTGCATTATTAACTAACACAAACTCCATTCTCCCCAATGGAAGGGATGGGGTAAGATTCCTCCTGCCTTCTGTGACTGCCCACATAATGTTTCCAACCAACAAGATTTTTTAAATGCCTTGATTTATAACTTTCATATTGTCCTGTTACTGTAAAAAGTCCACGAACTGTTTTTCCACATTGAATTTGGGGGAACCCTGATACATGTTCCCACCATAGTCACTAAGTTTGACCACAGATAAACAATGTCTCTTACTCCCTTTGAGGGTGAAAACCGTAATTATTTTTCTCACACTGACTAAGCTCTGTGATGCGCTTCTATGTGGCACCATCCATGACAGTACAGTACCTTGCAGGGATGTAGGTGGTTTAGTGATCAGTCACCCTCCTGTAAGTATTCCTCCTGTAAGTAATTTCCATAGGAAGACTTTGTGAAACAGACTTTGGTCTGTTAGAGTAAGTAAGCATTCTATTGCATCTCTCCAGGAAAAGTTAATGTGTTAATTCCATAGATGTGAAGAGAAAGGCCATCAAGCCAATTATCATGACCAAATTAAGCAAGTTTATTCATGTAAATGGGCTGCCTTCTTTTAAGACAGGGTTCAAGAGATCAGCACTGGACACGGGGAAGATAGATTTTTATAGATTAGGAATAGGGGGTTTCCAAATGGGGGAGGGATGTTGATATCACCAGTCGTGGCTTTTTTTAACCTATAAACAACTTTGTGTGAGAGTTGTGTTCTTGGGATCCTGGAATTTCCTTTTTTTATTATCTGTGAAGAGCCTAGCTAATTCTAAAGAATAAGCGAGGGATTACAGTAAAGTGTTAGCAGAATGGGATGTTCCTACGTTCAATCTAGGCAGCCTTTTGTAATTACTAGGGGCCGTCAGGAATGGAGGCTAGGGTCCAGGGCCCTTTCACAAACTCTTCATCACCTTGTCTAACTCAGGCCATGTTGGCACCCCCTCATTCCTCCTACAGGCAAAAGGACAAGCTTATATTGCTCCCTAGCAGCTTCTAGAAAACTAAACAAAACACTTGAGGAATACTGGTAGAGGGAGCCTCTTACCCCAGATTAAAGAAGCAATAAGTATTCTTTGTCATGCTTCTGCCAGCTCATAAAGCAAACTGCTGAAGCATTTTTGTATTCAGAGTATTTTTTGGCTATAGTTATCACTTTTATTCTGAAACCATTTCAATGATATATACTTATTCCAATTTGACAATACACAAAGGAATGTTACTGTTATCACTCTACTTTAGATAAAGAAATGTGGAGACTCATGACATCTTGTTTCATGCCACTAAATGCATGACTCTTAATCTGGTTCTGAGTGGCTAATGGAACCAATGGGACTACAAGCAGTATTAGTTGTAATTTCTACCTCTAAGAAAGACATGGTGCTGCTGTTAGCAAAGACTTTATTCAGTACATGTTTAACCGGCAACAGAAGCACGAATTAGTATTTGGAACAAAAAACTATTTGAAGCCAGATTGCATGTAACTGCTAGAAAAAAAAAAATAAAAAGATGACATTGAGGGTGGCAATTTATTACGACTTATAGCATAATATTGTCTCATAATAGCATTTCAGTATAATGAACTAAAATACAATAAGGGGTATTATAAGATGTATTGAAAATGAAAATGTCCCTACTGCCTAATGACATTATAGTATATCACACTGCAATGTGTTATCCATATGTTTATAGTGATACTGGTGTAAACAAGACTACCTCTCGACCAGTCATATAAAACTGTAGCACAGATACATGGTACACAGCACAGTATTCATTTGATAGCATAATAAGTAACTATATTATTAGTTTGTGTATTGCATAGACTAGGTACTTTTGCATTGGTTTGTATTAGTTACTTTTCTGTAGCTTTAATAAAATATATTCACAACAGCAGTTTATGATGGAAAGGATTTGTTCTGAATTAGAGTTCTAGAAGGGGATTCAAGCCATCATGGCAAGGATGGCATGGTAGCAAAAGTGTGAGACCAGGATATAACATTTCATTAGTAGTGAGAATGCAGACACAGAACAGGAAGTAGGGCCTGGCTATAAAACCTCAGAGCCTGCCATTAGTGACATACTTCTCTAGAAAGACCCTATCCCCTAAGGTTCCATAATCTTCTCAAACAGCACACTCTCTGGGTACCCAGTGTTCAAACACACGAACCTATAAAGGACATTTCACATTCAAACAGCATTCCTCCCATGGTCCTCATAGGCACATATCCAACTCATAAAACAAAATGCACTTAAAACAACTTCAAAAGTCTCCATAGTTTTTAACAGTCAAGTAACTGTTCAAAAGTCCAAAGTCTAATAGCTTTTCTGTGACTAAAGACAATCCCTAACCGTGACACTCTGTAAACTCCAAAACAAATTGCATACTTCCAACACATAATACTACAGAGTATACATTCCCATTCCCAAAGGAAGGAGTGAGAACATAGTAAGAAAAGACTGGACCACAGCAAGACCAACATCCACAGGGTAAACATCAAATCCTGAAATTCCATGTGTGACATCTGGGGCTTCAGTTCAAAGGGCTTAGGTGACTCCACCTAAGTTTTGCTGCCTACAGCACACATCTATCTCTTGAAATGAGTCCAGTCCTTGTATACAGCTCTTCTTGGCAGATATTTCACGGTCTGACATCTCCAACATCGTAGGATCTCCACAGCAAGCCAGGCTTCACCTTCACAGCTCTACACAATGGGCTCTCAGGGCCTCCATATAGGAACTCAGACCCTACCACACACTGCATGACCTCAGCAAATCTCTGAAACCAGGAAAGAAGAATCCAGGACCCCTCTCAATCTTACAACTTTCTTATTTCCAAAACCAGATGACACTGCCAAGTTCTGCTGACAATTCAGGATGGAGCCAGACCCCCTTGGATAACAATTTCAGCAACTCCTGAAGACTAAAACTTGTAATTGCTTTCTGGGAGCACTTCAACTCTCTCCTTTCATAGGCGGGAGTTTTTGTGGATAATGTCTTGCCTTCCGGCACCTTTCCTGATTTTCCAGTGCAGCATGAGAAGCTTCTCTTTAGTGTAGATAATCTCTCCAATGATTACAGCCCACCACCACCCCTTTTCAGCACATGCCTTGGTTTCAATATTGAACTACCCGCCTTTCATGTACAAACTTTTTGTTTCATTGACTTGATTTGAATTTTAGAGACAGGGTTTCATTGTGTCACCCTGGCTGTCCTGGAACTAGCTCTATAGACCAGGTTATCCTCACAGAGATCTGCTTTCTTTGCCTCCCAAGTGCTAAGATTGAAGGCATGCACCACCACTACCCAGTTTCTCTACAAACTTTTTTCTCTGTTTATTTCTTTCAGTCCCACTTGTTGCTCTTTTCATTGTAGGCCTTCATAAGTGTAATAGGTAATAACAATTACACAGACTCAATGTTATCATGTCCTGAAATTTCACCCACCAAAGAAATTAGTCCATTACTAAAAAATTTAGCTTCATGAAAATTCTCAGGACATGGATACAATATACCCTGAGTCATTGCAAGATTATAATTAGAACGGATTCTAGCCCCATTCCTGTTAGAGTTCTTGCTCTCCTCTGAAACCTCATGAACCAGGTCACCACTATCTGCATTATTATTATTATTATTATTATTATTATTATTATTATTATTATTATTATTATTTTAGCTTTCAAGTCTATGCTGGACATTTCTGGTTCCCAGCAGTATGGTCCAATCAGCTCTGTTCATGTCTTTCAAGGGCTTGATAAGCCCAGCATTCCAAAATATTCCACATACTTCCCACCAATCAGTTTCAAATTCAGGTTTAGAGTTATCACCACAAATGACCCCACTTTTGGTACCAGTTTCTATGTTATTTTCTTTTCTGTTACCATGATAAAATACCTTGACAAAAGAAATTTATTTTGCTTTATAGTACCAGAAGAGATAGAATTCATTATGAAAAACAAGACATGATAGTACAGGCAGGAGACTAGTCTGTCACATGACATTATCAGAAAATGGGGTCAACACATAAAACTTCAAAGCCACCCTCAGTGATATACTTTTTTTCAGCAAGGTTCCACCTCCTAAATCTTCCATAACCTACTTTAAACCACGGTTGATGTGCACATGTGAGTTTTAAATTTAAAACTAAAATTTTAAAAGAGAAAAAATGCTTATGGAATAAGTATACTAAGAAAGCATCTTGTGTAACCCTACTATGTGTCTTAAGCTAAGTATTACAAGAGATTTCAAGCATTTTTTTAAATTCAAAGTTTATAAAGTAAGAATTTTACAGAATACAAAGGTTAATTATTACCAAAGACAGAAAATATTTTAAAATAATTTAGTGTGGCCATGTGTCCCATTAGTTTCTGTTTCCTGGTCCCTTAAGAGCTCATCCTCTGTCCCTCGCCATCCCCTTTCTAGTTTGATCACACACACCCCTGTGCACGCATGCGTCTGATCTGGGTTCCGTAGATGAGAGAAAATGAGCAGGGTTGTCTTTCTGAATTTGACTTAATTCACTTCACATGATTTTCGGTTCTCGCCATTTTTCTGCACATTGCTGTGATTTCATTTCTCTTCATGGCTAAGTGAAGATATACAATATCCAATATACATTTACCACTTTTATCTACTCATCTGTTGATGGACATCTAGACTGCCTCCACATCCTCGCTATTGTGACTAGAGCAGCATGAACATGGATATGAAAGCACCTCTGTGGTATGTTCACTTAAGCCTTTTGGGTGCATATCCAAGGGTGATATAGTTGGGTCTTAACAGACAGGGTCCCACTGTGTGTCCGTGGCTCACACATTTCTGTAAGGATTACTGAGGACAGCCACGCTCAGCTATTTTTTAGTTCTTTTGAGAAACCTCAGTACTGGTCATTTCTACGATGTAACCCTTTTTATTCTGACTGCTCCGGTCCTACTTCTTTGCCTTAGGTGCTTAAAGAGTGAAGATCAAAGACTCTCCACAGACGTGCAGCATCCCTACCCCTAAAAGACCCGGGACAGGCACAGGAATCTACCCTACCCCTACCCATATCCCCGCTGGGAAGCAGAGCTGGGCCACAATCTTTGCCAAATGGTTTTAGCGGTAACGAATCGGTCCAAAAACAAAAACAAAACAAAAAAAAACATCTTTTGGATTGGCCCTTTTCTTTGTTCTGGTCTCTGGACGGTGGCCCCAGAAAGACAAGACGATAGGAAACGAGAGATTAACAAGGGCTGAAATGGAGACAACGCCTCGGCCTCCATGAACAAGGCGGAGTTAAAGGACTTAGCCCCACAGCCAGCGAGCTGCAGATTGCTGCTGGGAGGAGAGCGTTCCGGGAGCCTGCTGCCACTGCCAAGGCAATTGCAGGAGGAAAGTCTTGATCAGTGCTCTCTGTAAAGCGGAGTGGTGACCAGGACTGAGGCACGGAGGCCCGGGTCTGAGGGTCCTGGAGAGGGAGCAGGGGAGGAGGACAGAGTGGGCTCGGCTTGTCAGGGTTCTGCCTCCCACCCACCTCACAGAGGGAGTACTCCACCCTCTCTTGTCCACTCTCCACCAGAGCTATGTTGCTACTATAAAGAAGAGTTGCCCCTTTTGCCCTATTTATTCATCCATTCTCTTTTATTTATGGGCGCACAGATTCTTATTTCAATTATTTGAATTGCGGTCCGTCAGTATTTCTTCGTCCTTTAGCTGTTGCTGTTTGGCCAGTGAGTTTCTTTAGCCTGGTTCCTGGACCTTTTCTACATGTCTCCTCGTTTGCTATTTTCTGGTAGAGCATGTTCCCAGCTATCCTTATTCTTTCTCTGCTTCTCCTCAAAGCCGCTTACTGCTTCAAAAGATTCTCCATTTTAATATACTCACAGGCATGTCTGACTCCAGCCACAGAGAGACAGACAGACAGAATGAAGAAAGGCGGGAAATGCGTGCAGTCACTTAGCTTCCAAATCAACATGTTAAGATTCTCTTGAGTCTTTCATTGTATCTGACTTCTCTAAGCCCAAGAAAATTGACTTTCTCTAGCCATGATACATTGTTAATTATTTTATACACATAAATCAGTCTCAAAATTGCCTCTGTGAAAAGCCAACTAAACAGAGTTTAATATTGATCTATAGATAATCTTGTATTCGGCTTCTATAATAAAACTATATTATAAAA
This sequence comes from Arvicola amphibius, assembly GCF_903992535.2. Taxonomy (NCBI): domain Eukaryota; kingdom Metazoa; phylum Chordata; class Mammalia; order Rodentia; family Cricetidae; genus Arvicola; species Arvicola amphibius. The sequence goes on along the minus strand of NC_052056.1, from coordinate 73,774,735 downwards.
ATTGTATCATTTTTATGGCTATATAGTCTACAATTTTCTATAATACCAAATTAACATGTGAATATATAAGAAGACATTTAGAATAAAACATAAAATGCTTAGTATCCCCAAATAGACAACAGTTACTAAAATGAGATTACACATTGATGAGGACAGAATTGTATCTTGTAAGAAATCATTCTGGCTCTGTAGTATGAATAATTGGAATGAGATAAAATTAGATTTGGCTTGGCATGGTAGTGTCTGCTTCCCAACTGCCAGGAAGAATTAAGCAAGAGGTTTTTTGAGCCTAGAAGTTCAAAGCCATCCTCAGCAACCTATTTGGGAAGAAAAATTTATCTATACATTGTAATACATTCAAAGTCCAAATAAGTCAAGAATCTAAAAGTAAGACAATAAGCCATACAAGAAAAGGGCTCCAACAGTGGTTCTCAACCTGTGGGTCACAATCTTTGGCAAACTTATATCTACAAAAATATTTATGTTATGATTCATAACAATAGCAAATTACAGTTGTGAAGTAGCAACAAAAATAATTTTATGATTGGGGATCACCATGACATGAGGAGCTGTATTAAAGGGTCGCAGCATTAAGAAGGCTGAGAACCACTGCTCTCAAGATTCAAAATCCACAGGCCATAAAAGAAAAAAGTTAATAAAGTTGACTATCCCAAACTGCATGATAAAAACACCATTAATAATGTTAATAGGCAAACAACAAGCCAGACATGGTGTTGCACTCCTTTAATGCCAGCACTCAGGAAGCAGAGGCAGGTGGATCTTTGTGAGTCTGAGGCCAGCCTGATCTACATGTACCCAAGTAAAGGGATATCTTTGATACTTAAATTTGAATTCTAAAACATTTTTAGATCTATGTTCTACATTTGCATCAGCAATGCCCAAATAGCTTTACTTTAGCTTCAAAAATTTGTCAAAAATACTAATTTCCAGGGGGTTGGAGAGATGGCTCAGTGGTTAAGAGCACTGACTGCTCTCCCAGAGGTCCTGAGTTCAATTCCTAGCAACCACATGGTGGCTCACAGCCATCTATAATGAGACCTGGCACCCCCTTCTGGCTTGCAGCACACATGGAAGGAATGCTGTACACATAATAAATAAATAAATAATTAAAAAAATACCAATTTCCACTTTCTGCAAAGAGAAATGCAGTGTATTTATGGCCCCGGAAGTCAGCCCTGAGGCATAGAGATTAATGTGCAAGTGATTTATTGGTGTGGTGATAAAAACATCTTTCACCATTCTAAGAGATGATGAAAATATGTCTTTACATTTAAAAGACTGGAATTTTGCTGGACTTCACAGCCAGAGTTAATAATACACCTTGAGGTGTATTAACCTAAGACCTCTGTCCTATTGTGTACTCTGTGTGTTTATATAACCTGCCTTCTCTAGAGCAATGTAAGAACCACGCTTCCTTGCCTTGGGTTTCCCATGTAATCAACCTTTACAACCTAAGCTAATGCATAGCTGTAATCTTAAGTTATATATTTTACCATACCCCTGATCCAAGAGTGTTTGTATGTGTGTGATGATATCATTTTCTGGAAACATTAAGTTGGCTGAAAATAGTCTTATGAAATGAAAATCCACCACAAGTGTTGAACAGGATATATGGATATTGCCTGATAAACCTTTACAATACCATTTGTTATCTGGGTCAGTTGGAGTCAGTGACTCAATCCTTCCTAAAGCTCTGTTGAAAGATTTCTGTAAAGAATCCCTCATTCCTTCTCCCACATGTAGCACGAATAATAAAAACCCAGAGACAGATATTGGGGTTCAACCTAAAGATCAGAAAAGCAAAGCAGTCAGCCACTGGCTCTTACCTCTACCTCAGACAAAAACAGGCAGTCCTGCCTCCAGGAATCCTCAGAATAAGACTGGACTGAGACCTGCCTCCTCCATCTTATCTTCTTCCCTAGTGCTAGGATTAAAGGTGTGAACTGCTGCTGCTGGCTTCTGTGGTGAACTAGTGTGGCTACTGGGATTAAAGGTGTATGCCACCACTACCTTGTTTATATAGCTGACCAGTGTGGCTGCTTTACTCTCTGATCTTCAAGCAAGCTTTATTTATTAAAATACAAATGAAATATCACTACACCACATGATGCTTTCTGTGCTATTCAATAGAAGAGAGAGCAAAACCCTATCTAAGGAACATACACAGTGAGACACACAGACAGGTATAAATTCAAAAGGTAGCATTTAGCCAGGCACAGATTTGGACTCAATGATAGAAGACACACAGAGAGAAGTGACAGATTCCTATCTGGGCTCACTATTAAATTCCCATCAAGGGGAAGTGCTTCTTAATTTATTTTCCTTAAAGCAACACTAATGAATTCTTGGTGGCTCTGAGTTTATCATTAATGAGTTCAAACTAATACAATTAGGAAGGCTGTGTAACAGGTGGTGGTGGCTGGGAATTTATCTCAGTGGCAAAACATGTGCTTAACTTGTGCAAGGCCTTAAGTTTGATTTTCAGTGTGACCAAAGAGAGCAAGAGAGAAGAAAGAAGAAAAGGAGAAGGAGAAGCTGAGGAAATAAAAGAACACTTCCTAGAAAGAAAAAAAAAAATGAGGATTCATGGTGCAGGAGAATTGTCTGTATTCTGTTAATTATATTTTAAATAACGTTGATTGGCTTATAGCCAGGCAGGAAGTATAGGCAGGAAACCAGACAGGAAGCAGAGGTGGGGAGATGAGAACAGGAGTATTCTGGGAAGAAGGAAACTCTATCCCCAGTCCTGTCCAGATCACCGAAGAAAACAAGACGCGACCTATCTCGCTGAAAAGGTACCAAGCCATGTGGCTAACATAGATAAGAATAATGGGTAATATGAGCTATAAGAGTTAATAAGAAGCCTAAGTTAATGGGGCCATTTAATTTATCATTAATGCAGACTCTCTGTGTGATTTTCTCTGGGACTAACAGCGGGGGGACCAGGTGGGACAGAAACCCCAACAAGCAGCCCAGCCCTCATGTTACAGAGTCAGGTGAAATGGCATAGGAAGGGAACAAAGGCATGCCAGCCTGTACGCAAGCTGCCCCTTCCACTCTGTCTCCCTGGAAGTACCATGGAATTCTGAAGTCGACGTGGTCAATTCTTGGAGTTGTCTTTGCCCAGAGGGCCTGCAGGCTGGTTTATTTGTGTCCAATCAGGGAAGCCTGGATTCCCAGCTAATTGACATTTCATAAAGATTAAAATTGGAGAATCTGACTCCCCCTTTCAGCATTACAGACATTGAACACGTGGGTACACAGACATCCATGCAAGGGAAATAGTCATACATATAAAAGAAAAATAAATAAAATTCAAAAAAAATTAAAGATAAGAGTAGCATAGGCCTTAATCTATTCAGAATCTTTTTAATTTTTGTCTCTACACACACCATGGAATTTTGTTTCAAATGAAATAAGAACTAGATTTGCAGGCAAGCATATAGGTCTGACTCTCAATAGCTGAGACACAGAAGCTTTATTTCTTTCAGGGTACCTGAAGAACAGTGAGCTTGTGTTGACTGCTGTAGAGTTCAAATGGCCCTGTGCAGCCAAGGCAGTGCTGTGGTGTAGGATTAGCTTCAGGTGTTTTGTGCAACATGATGCTGCATGTTCACTGGTATAAACTCATTGTGACTTGAAAGGAAATGGCCCCCACAGGCTCATATGAGTGACACTATTAAAAGTTGTGGCCTCATTGGAGTAAAGGCACAGATTGAGTCCTCGGTGGAGGACACTACTTGACAAGGTTCTAGTGAAACATGATCAAGAGATTCAGTCTCAGGAGTATTAGCTTCTGTTTGCACTTTAAGGAGCAGTTGTTTGCATAATGGGGAGTTTTCTGCTTATGCAGTCCCCGGAGAGATATTCATGTTCCTGACAGAAACTGAAGACAGAGAGACTTAACCTGAGAGGAAAGTCACAGAAGAAAGAGTCTTCCTTATGCCCCAAGGATTGTGGTACCAACGGAGTAGATTCTGAGAAATTCTTGCTCTACAAGATATCACAAGTATATCCATTACCCTGTACTGGAGCCTATATGGAGGAGAAAATAGTATGAGTTGATGAAAATACCAGAATCTTCCCTTTTGGGAGCATACAAAAAAAAAAAAAGGCTTCTACTACAAAACTGAGAAACACAAAAGATTATAATCAGTCAATGAAATGAGTATTATGAGATAATGTGTAAAGCTTACATTTTAGAAAATAGCAAAGGATTCTGAACATAACTTGGTTAAGGTAAAAAATAATTTCAGTCTATCAAACATACTGTAACCATGAGCAGCCAGCCAGACACCGGCTGTAAAAATAGAAGGTCCTGTGCTTTGCATACCCGGAGCAATTTGTAACTTTCTGATTTGACAGAATTTGGTCTGTCAGAAGTTAGTCTCCTAATAAGACTAGGTGTTTTTGTACTTTGCTTTTAACCCTGGACATTTAATGGGGAAGTGAGAAGAGATCCGGAGCTCTGATGCTTGCCAAATGATTTATGTAGTCAATATGCTATGCAAATAAAGAGTCTCTCTGGTTGAAAGAGAAAAGCAGCTGACCCTCAAGATGTGCATCCCCCCCCCCCAGCTGATTCCACATCTCCTCTTTGGGACTTGAACCCCACTGAAGTTGGACTTCAGCAGATAGGCGTGACTGTTGGAGAAAGTTTCTCACAAGGCTTTGAAGTCTCAAATGCTCAAGCCAGGTCTTCACTTCCTGCTGCCTGCCAATCCACATGTAATCTCTCAGCTCCTCCTCCAGTGGCCATGTCTGACTGCTTGACACCAAGAACTGTAAGCCAGTCCTAAGTAAATATTTCCTTTATAAGAGTTTGCCATGGCTATGTGGCCTCTTCATACCATAGAAAATCTAATTGAGAAGTTGGGTACCAAGGACTGAGGTAATAAAGGCCTGATCGTGCTTTCGTTTGGAAGAATATGGGCTCTGGGACTTTGGATTAGAAACGCAGTTGAACACTTTAAGTGGGGCTTAATTGGTCATCCTAGTAGGAGAACATGGAAAACCATGGTGATGGTGATTTGAACTGTGGGGGGCCTGACTCAAGACATTTCAGAGAAGAATAATTTTAGTATATGGCCTAAAGGCTGGTCTCGTTATATTTTGTTCAAGAATGTAGTTCCTTTTTGCCCTTGTTTAAAAAGTCAGCCTGAGGCTAAAGTGAAGAGTTTTGGATTAATTGTGTTGGCAGAGAAAAAATCTTAAAACAGCATGGTATGGACTCTGTTATGTGGTTATTAGTGTTCACTCTTATGCAGATTTATAATGAAAAGGAGCAAACTAAGCAAGGAAAAATACAAAATGTACACTTTGAAGGAGAAAGGGCACCAAAACATGGGCACTAAGACCTGTGTTTAAGGAGACAGTGGAATAAAGAAAGCCTGATGCTAAGTAGAATAAAGAGAGTGGTAACCTCAGAGCAGATGCCATACAACTGAGCTTCCAGCTGTGAAAAGGAAGTAAAAGAAACATGAAAAGAAGTTAAAGAAAACCTGAAGGCCAGGCATGGTGGTGCATACATTGGATCCTAGCACTCATAGGCAAAGGCTGGCGATCTTTGAGGCCACCGGTCTACAAAGCAAGTTCTAGGACAGCCAAGCTTAGGCAGTGAAGGAAACCATTGAAAGCAGAAAGCTGGTGAAGATGTAAGTTGAATGAGGAGGCCATATTCGAGCCACAAAAAGCAACAGAACTTGACAGCTTAGGCCACATGGTTCTGGCTTTAGAGTCAAGGACAGAAGAAAGGGTTATGGAATCTTCATCCACACCTAAGGAAAACCACTGAAGTCAGGCATGTGTCAGGGGTGTCCCTGAATGGATGCCCAGAGAGGTCATTATGTGAAGCTGTGAAGGTGAACCCTGGATTGCCTTAGAGACCCCATCTTGGAGATGGCAGAGCTGTGCAATACCTGCTGAGGAAAGCTGCTAACATGGAGTGGAGCCAACCAAGAGAAAGAAGTGTGCTGCAGTCAACAAAGTTGAAAGGAGTTGGAGAGCTGAAGAGCATTTTGACAACAGATATGGAGATGTAGACTTTGGAGTTTGCCGAGCTGGTTTTTGGTCTTGCTTTGGTGGCAGTATTTCCTCACTGTGCTCCCTTTTGGAATGGTAATGTATATCCCATGCCACTGTTTGTTTGAAATCTGTGATCTGCTCTTTCATTTTGATTTTATAAAAGATTTATAGAGGTTAAGAGATTGCCATGAGTCTCAGAAGAGACTGGACTTTATAGACTATGGTTACTTTAAAGTTGGATTTAAGGCATTTCTGCTTTATTATATGGCTATAAGCTTATGAAGGCCAGGGAGTGGAATGTAGCTTGGAAAAAAATGGCCTCCATAGGCTTACAGGGAGCAGCACTATTAGTAAGTGTGGCTCTACTAAAGGAGGTATAGCCTTTTTGGAGGAAGTGTGTCATTGGGGGTGGACTTTGAGTTCTCAGATGCTTAAGCCAGGCCAGTGGATCACCAATCTCTTTCCGCTGCCTACAGAACCAGATGTAGAACACTCAGATACCTCTGCAGTACTGTGTCTGCTGGCCATGATGATAATGGACTAAACTTCTGGGCTGTAAGCCAGTCCCAAACTAAATGTTTTCCTTTATAAGACTTGCTTTGCTCATGGTGTCCTCTTCACAGCAATAGAAATAGAAGCCCTAAGACTCCTATGAATCTGGTAAGCTTGAACTTTTTCTGAGACTTCTGAACTGTTTAATTCCTGGGTCTTAAGACATTCCCTTTAGGGAACATTCCTCCACTGCTGGTGGAATGCAAACTTATACAACCACTTTGGAAATCATTATGGCAGTTTTCTCAGAAAACTGGATAGCCATTTATCTCAAGACCCAGCAATACCAGTCTTAGGCATATAACCAAAGGATGTTCAATTACACCATAAGGACATGTGCTCAACTATGTTCATAGCAGCATTCTTCATAATAGCCATAATCTGGAAACAAACCAGATGTCCCTCAACCAAAGAATGGATAAAGAAATGTGGTACATTTACACAATGGAGTACTGAAAATTTGCAGGCAAATAGATGGAACTAGGAAAAAAAATATCCTGAACAATGTAACCCAGACCCAGAAAGAAAACCATGGTATGCACTCACTCATAATTGAATATTAGATGTAAAGCAAAGAATAACCAAGCTATAACCCACAGTCCCAAAGAAGCTGGGTAACAAGGATGACCCTAAGAGGGACACAGAGGGATTGCTCTAAAAAGGGACAATAAATAAGATCTCTAGGGTAAACTGGGGGTGGGGGGAGGGTGGAGAGTGGGAGGGAAAAGGGGATGAGAACATGAGGGAACAGAATGGTTGGGAGTGACAGAGAGAGAGAGAGAGAGAGAGAGAGAGAGAGAGAGAGAGAGAGAGAGAGAGAGAGAGAGAGAGAGAGCAAGAGCAATGAAAGAGGTATTTTGATAGAGGGAGCCATTATGAGTTAGGGAGAAACTTGGGGCTAGGGAAACACCCAGAAATCCATAAAGGATGACCCCAGATAAGACTCCTGCCTATAGTGGATAAGGTGCCTGAACTGGCCTTCTCCTGGAAAAATCAGTATCTGTACTTGTCTACCTTTGGTGCTTAAGCACCCTTCAACCTGCAAGTAATGTCTCTAGGCCTTCAACTTATATAGTAACTACTTCATACACTCCTTCAAAATATCAACCAAATTCTTATGCTCTACAGTCCTAGTACCCTATGAGAGATCAGAAATCCCTCAAGATCCACACTCATCTTTCAATAAGTTCCAAAAGAAAAATAAAGTCTCTTGTTAGTGATTTGACCTTGCTGATATGTCAGGGAAGACATGCAGAGACAAAAGGAGAAGCAAAAAATTTTTCTACTCTAACAATCAGAACCTGACTACAAACTTCTAGCCTGGCTCATGACCTTGTGATGTTTATGCAAAATATTTAAAGCCTAACTCCTGGTACCACAGTGTCTTGTCCAAAATAGTCACTCTCAAGGAAAACAGCTAATGCTGTAAAATTTACTATGTAACAAGATATGGAGATGCCCAATTACCTATTTAGAATTGGATTCCACACAACTGGCATATGATTAAAAAATCAAATAATATTTAATAACTATTATTTAAAAAAACTAACCTTGCCCTTCAGGTGGGCAATAGCCCACTGCAATCTCTGTCTCTCCTGCAGAGTATCTTATTAAATCATTTTTGTTTCTGCACTGGTCTGGTAAATACTTTTGCCCTTCTGTTCTTGGCTTATGACAACAACAGTTTTCAGAAGGAAATGCGGTCTAGGTCACGGGGACATTTCCCACTCTTGTGACTGGTACCTAACAAGGAGCTGGAAAAAAAGGTTCCTGCCTGGAGCTGCTGGGAGAACTCACTGTCAGGTTGGGAAAGAAAAAACCTTTTGACTCTGGTTACTGTAATCATGGGTTCCCACATTATCTGCTTTCATGTCTGACCAGACCAGCTTCTGTATTGATATATCTAATCCAGATTTCTCTTGTTTCTTTGCTCAAGAAGCATAATTCTTGCCAGATTAGCTCTCGTTGCCAGGACTGAAATCTTGAACATCTGAAAGAGGCCTCTCTGAATCATTAGCCTGTACAGTTCAGAGTGTCTCTGGGGTCCCCCAACCTGTTTTCTTCTTGGGGTAGTAACCTGTGCCTAACACGGTGATCTTTATTTAGTACCCATATTTTCTGGGAGCAGAATCATTCACCTATGCGGGATACCTCTGCTCAAAACTCCTGCAATTTATTGAAAAATAAATTATTTTTCATTTAATATATTCTGATCATGGTTTCCTCCCCTCCCTCAACTCCTCCCAGATCCTTCTCACCTCCCTACCCCACTCAATTTCTTCTTATCTTTCTTTAGGAAACATATAGGCAAAGAAACCAGATTTCTTTTTTAATAAAGAAGGAAGGAAGAAGGGGAAAGCACGAGAAACACACACAGAGAGATACGCATACAATTGATCAATCAATAAATAAAATCTACAAAACCAGAAATCATGATATACAAACAAAAGACCAATAAACAAAAACTTTCCAAATGAAGTAATATGAGACAGAAGTCTGCAATAATACTATTGAATTCACTTTGTGTTGGTCAGTTACTACTGGGCATGAAGCCTACCCTAAAGTGTTGTTAATAAACTCAAAGAGAATCCATTGAAAACAAATTTTCCTTTCCCGAGTGAATGTTGATTGGAGATAGCTTTTTAGGGACAGGAGCTCATGTCCGCTTTCCCTTCTCAGCTCTGGGACCCCATCTGACTTACACCTGTGAAGGCCCTGTGCATGCGGCCACAGTCTCTGAGTTCATATCTGCATCAGTCTTGTTGTGTCTGGAAGACTCTGTTTCCTTGGAGTCATCCATCCCCCCGACTCTTACAGTCTCTCTGCCTCCTGTTTTCACAGCTCTCGGGCTCTGAGGGTGAGGGGTTTGATGAAGACATCCCATTTAATTCCGAAGTCTCTCACTCTCTGTACATTGTCCAGTGTGAATCTCTGTATTAGTTTCCATCTACTGTAAGAAGAAGCTTCTCTTCTGAGTGAAGCACAGATCTGAGGCAGAATGTCCTTAGAAGTAATTTTAATCGCTACATTTTTTTTAGCAGCATCTTGTTTTCCCCTAAGCCCACGGCCTATCCATTGTCAAGTTCTTGACCACCTCAGTAATGTAGCCACGGGGTTTCATCTCATGAAGCGGGTCTTATATTCAACCAGAGAACAGGTTGGTTACTCCCTGTAGCTGGAGATTTTTCTGTGTTCCCGTCTGACCTGCTGGACCAGTTTCTCTCCTGCCTGCATGTCCCCATAGCCACTTATAAAATAATCATTTGGAAGTTTAATATTAATTATAATTGTTTGACCAATGGCTCAGGCGTCTTACTGGCTAGCTCTACATACAAATTAACCCACTTCTAACAATCTGTGTATTGCCATGTACCCCGTGGCTTACCAGTAATGCTCTGGCATCTTACTCCCCTGACAGCTGGTGCCATCTCCCCAACTCTGCCTTCTTTCTCCCTGTCTCTCTGCGTGGACTTCCTGCCTAGCTCTATTCTGCCCTACCATAGGCCAAAAACAGCTTCTTTATTACCCAATGGTAATAAAACACATTCACGGCCTGCAGAGGGGCACCCACATCAAATCCCACAGTGTGAATGCCACTATTGGCAAATAGCACATGAAATAAGCAAGTCACTGTTGTAGATGGCTGGATTTCAGTTGGGTTGGTGTTTACTTTTCTCCTCTGATAGCATGCAGACCTTCTTCCTATACAGTGAACACTAGTCAAGAGGGGTGAAGGCTCTAGTTAGGCCCTGGCTCAGCTTCTCCATGCTCAATGAGGTCTGTAAGTGTTGTCTTCAGCAACAGAGCCTTCCCATCAGTCAAACTCGTTGTTTTTTTTTAAATGTAGTTTTAATTAGCCTACAAAGAGTAGGCTTTTATAAGGCTTTTTCATTCATCTTTAGTTTTGGTTAAAAAGAAAGAAAGAAAGAAAAGGAAGAAAGAAAGAAAGAAAGAAAGAAAGAAAGAAAGAAAGAAAGAAAGAAAGAAAGAAGGAAAGAAGGATAACCTCCTTCTTGCCCTTTTCTTCCATCCCCACTTAAAGTTTTCTCCCCACCTCAGTAGTTTGTACTTGGGTTGCAGTATTATAAGTTTCCAAATAGCTTTTACAATTCATTTTAGTAACCCTTTGTCTGGTCCCTTGCTTCCCATCCCCAGCACTCCACTACCTGCTCAAATATGTCTGCCTGTAGTATACCCCCTCTATATTCAGTTACTATTTTTTACAAACCCTCCCTGCTTGAATAACATGCCCCCCATGAACCGTTTTGAGTTTTCTGGCTTCCACGTGTACTCCCGGATAAACATAAAAGATGTGAAGCTAGGATCCATACATAGGAGAGAACATGTGTTGTTGTCCTTTAGAAGCCTGAGTAACCTTACTTGGTATAAATTTTTCCTGATCTCTATTTTGCACTCTTCCCCCATAGGCTGTATAGAGAGTCTGGAGCTTCTTATTCTTCTAGCCTAGCCCCTTTTCAAGATTCATACCCTATTGGTTCAGGATGCAAAGACTTGTCCATTGAATGAATACTCTGAGCTTTTGAGGTTGTCTCCTTTTCTAATTGTGAGCTCAGTCATGCTGCACACTGTTGGCAACTCCCCAGCTCTCACAATTCTGAGGCAAGTAGTACTCAGCCATCAGCTAAGCAAGATCTGGGCTTGGGACTCTGTGAACCTCATACCAGAAATGGATTTATCTCCTACACTGAGTAATAGTCCATGGCTTTATGTATGAAAGAGGATAAGAAGTTTTATAGCAAAAGTGGCTGTGGCTGACTTGTGTATTGTGTCATTCCTCCTTCCTCAGAGTCACCTAGAATAAATGGCTGACTTACAATTGATGGCATCTTTGATTCAACTACCCCACCAAACAGCAGACCCCAGTAACAGAGGTGTTCACTATAGAAGAAGAGACCTGTCCCCAGAACCGCAGAAACACAGCAGTTTCTAGGGATCCCTGTTCAGGCAGAAAGTTATTCCACAGAGAGAAGGGGAGACACCCATCAAACAGGCTGCAGTCCTTCTCTCTGTCCATCACTAGAACCCTAGGTGAAGAGCTGTGAACTTCGTTGACCCTCTGGTGGACATGTTTAAAAGTGCAACCTACATTCTTCATGAAAATCTTCAGGCTGAAAGTGTGATTTGAAGTCATCTCCAGCCCTTGTTTTTCTCAGAGATGGGCAAGAAAGGAGTCCTCAGGCCTGCGACCCTTTGGTATGATAAGGACTGTTCTAGCACCTGGATTTAGAGCATTTACAACATTAGGCAATGAACTGAATGTTTCTTGAGTATGATCTCATCTAACCCTCGTTCAAACCATATGGCGTACATTCTATTACCCAGATTTTCTTTGGTTGTTTGTTTTCTTGCATATTGTGAGACAAACACTCACATAGCCCATGCTGCCGCCAGCTCACTCTCCGTAACCAAGTACTGTGCGCCTTCATCAAGTGCTGGAGATGTAGGTGTGCACCCTCATAATCACACACTAGCTTCTTAAACTGTGGGTTATGACCCCACATGTAACTGATGATTGTGGAAAATTTGGCAATAGTAGAAGGTTTCTGGACACAAACTGACCAAGAATTATCAAGATAAAACACATAATAGATCCGAGCTGTTCTGGCACTACTGATCCTGCAGCCTCACTGCATTCTTGCATATAAACACAAAGTATCTGTCCACTTTGTGACGCTTCTGTCACATAAAGACACGCACACAGCACTGGAGAAATGCTGCCTGAGACTGCACATTCTGAATTGCAGTGTTTTCACTTCCTGATCACTGCAAATGCGGGCAGCTAAACTATGGAAAGCAAATACGTTTGTGTTTTCCTCCCGTCATCCCCTAGCATGTCAGCTTCGGATTGTGTCCTGCATTGCACTGCATTAGAATGCTTAATTTTAAAATTGCTGTTTGAGTGGTTGACTTAAGTTTAATTAAAATAAAAATAAAAAAACCAAAACTCTAAAGAGACAGGCTCATAATCCCAGCACTTGGGAGGCAAAGGCAGACTGTCTCTGTGGGTTCAAGGTCATTTGGTCATATACGTTGCGTTCTAGCCAGCCATGGCTACAGTGAGACCCTATCTCGAATTAAATAAATACTCTCTAAATGAATTTTGGTTTTGAATTAGAAAAGAATTACCATTTATTTCTGAAATGGCCCTAAACAAACTTCTACCACTTTTGTTCTGCATACTTATGTGTAAAAGTATCAAAATTGACAACTACAAAATAATAAAAATGTGGCCATCCTAAAGATGTTTAAAGATGCTCTGTGCCCAGCTGTACCATATATTCTGCCAAGGTTTAATTCTTTCTTTTAAAATAAATAAGCACACCCACCTCCTCAGTATGGGATTTGCTTTATTTTAATATGATAATAAAGTAGTATCTTAATAATTGTTTTAAAATGAACTTTGTTTTCCATTGGTAAATGTTTGACTTCTATATGTACCTTATATGCTTATATGTCCACACTCTAAAAAGAGTTCCCAGGCAACGGGGTCATGAGTGAAGCTGAAGAAGCCCTCCTGTTACCCTGTTTTCAAGATGTGACCACTGTAGTTGGGAACTGTGTGCCGCAGCGACGGCCTTCTGGGTAGCACTTCCACAGCACATGCCTCCATCCGTGGTTTCCTACTGAGATGGAGACCCACCTTCAAGAAGATACATTTTCTAAAAATCACATTTCTAAAACAGCACTTTTATCAACTAAAATCTACTCTGTATCAGAGATGCCATGTTGTATCCAAGGTTTTTTTTAATGGATTGGTGCTTAACACCTGAAGGTATTTATTACCACTGTCCTTCAGTGCCTGGGGCGGTTGGATCAGACTACCATAGAGCCATCATAATACAGATACACTCAAGTCCCCTTATACAAAATGATGTGATTTTGCCTATGAGCTGTGTGTATCTTAAATATTTTTTATTGGTCTAAAGTACTTTATAATACCTGACATGTTGCAAATGCTATGGTTACTACCTATGTTGTTTAGGGAATAATGATAAAAAATGCCAACATGCTTATCAACAATGTTTTGGTTTGTTTTCAAATATTTTTATCAACATTGACTACATGTGCTACGGTCGCAGGAATCATGCAGTGAGATTTCAGCTGATAGAGCAGAAGGCTGAACCACCAAAATGAATGGTTCTGCTGGAGATATATCCTGATTCACAAGGGGCTGGGCCTACCACCTTTTGTAATATCAGCTGTTCTTACGGTGATCTCTTGTGATCACCCTTTTTTTTTTTTGCACTCTCCCTTAGTGCAAAATTCAGCAGAGTATGGATTATTGGGCACAATTCTTTCTGTATTGGTATATTTTTACCTCCAGTGGGAAATTTAGTCACACAGCCAAAAACCTTGTTCCCACAGCCATATCTCCATTCTGTTCCCTGATACATTAGAAGCACCTCCCTGCAGCTATCTTCCACTCAGCAGGACATGCAGCCAGAAAAGGAGTCTTTCATATAGATCACATTTGGAAACTTCAAAGATAAAGGGACGTCCAAGCTCAGAGTATTGCCTGTTTTGTGTGTGTATATAAACTGGAAACTTTACAGAACAGGAGAACAGCAGAAGAATAAAGAACTGATGTAGAAAAGCACATAGTGGAGAATTCATTTTTGCCCTCACATCCTTTTTAAGTCCAGCGGTGCTGTGAGTCTTCTTCTGAACCCTGAGGGGACACTGAGGCTGGCACTCAGAGGTTCTCCATATACATGGATGTAGAAGCATGGATTGAAGTGGGCCAACCACAGATTGTATTTCAATGTGCTGGACCTAAGCTTCCTGGTTGACTATTGAAGTATGGGGTTTTTGGTCCTGTTCCCAGGAGGATTCCGAAGGAATGAATGCATGTGGTCCAAGTGCTGCTGTGCCCATTTCTTCTGGCAGTGAGCAGCATGTCTCTGTCATCTGAGAAGTTTACCCAAGACCCCCTAGGACAGGTTAACAGGCATTCTGCAAAGCGATCCACAGCCCAACTGTGGTTGCATAGAATAGGATCAGCAAGACCAATGATATAGGCATTCAAAGTGGTTGCATTCACAGAACTTTGGGTTTGTCATGGCAATGTCTTGCAAACCACCTATGAATCTAGCCAACTTGTATTTACAAACTGAAGGCTTTCCTCTTCTCTCAAGTCTCTCAAGTAACAAGCCAACCTTCCCCTGTCCAGAAGCTAGCATTGTCACTGCTTAGCATTATATTAAACACTTATTCGGTTATCCCAAACTGGGAGAGCAAGGACTTTCTTTGTTCACAGGTGGAACCTGAAAGGACTCAGATGTGAGTTCAAAGGGGACACTCAGACAGACTGTTGGGGTAAAAGGTTTATTAGAAAAGGTTAAGCTGGTATGGTGACGCACGCCTTTAATCCCAGTACTCAGGAGGCAGAGGCAGGCAGATCTCTGTGAGTTCAAGGCCAATTCTGATCTACAGAATAAGTTCCAGGAAAGCAAGGGCTACACAGAGAACCCTGTATCTGGTCAGAAAAAAAAAGAGGAGGAGGAAGAAGAATTATTAGTGCTACAGACAGACAGACTAAACAACAGCATGGCAGGGCTCTGAGAAAGTTAAGGACCCAGCACCAGAGGTCAGACAGCATGGTATAGCTTTGCAGAGAAGAAATCATGGCCCATGGGGAGAAGTGAGAGTCTCATGCTTTTCTGAGCATGGGGTGGTTTTGCAGCATAAGCCTTTGGTCAGGCTTTCTGATTCCCAGTCATGGAGAGAATGGGGAACAGGACCTTTGGTCACCTGCTTGGCTCCTAGAAGCCTGCTAACTAGGGGTCCATATTGTATCTCTGAAGGGTGCCTTGGAGGGAGGGGAAGGCTGCTGCAGGTACGAACTGTGTCCTAGACGCCTCTGGGTTCTGTCCCCACATTCTTATGGAAACCTAGTGCTTAATACACTAGGTACTCAATAACTATGTACTACTTCATTAAGACCCAGTTTTGTTCCTACTCCACTGTCTGTTTAGGACTTAGGACAAACTGTAAGGTATTAATTTCCTGGGGTTTCCACCACGACTCAATCTTTCTGAGAACGCAAACTGTGACAGCTAGTTTTATTGTCTACTCGCCACAAGCTAGAGTCATCTGAAAAGGAAGGAGCCTCAATTAAGAAAATGTCTGCCTGAGATTGGGCTGTAGGCAAGTCTGTAGGCTATTTTCTAAATTAGTGATATAGGGTGGAGAGCCCAGTCCATGTGGGTGGTGTCACATACCCTGGGCTGGTGGTCCTGGGGGTTCTATAAAAAGCACGCTGTAGGGGCTGGTTTTCTAACTCTGTTACCTGCTTTTGGGACCCTTTCCTCCTACTGGGTCACCTCATCTAGCCTTAATATTAGAGGAGGTGCCTAGTCTTACTGCACCTTGATATGCCATGGCTGACTGAAATACATGGAGAGCCGCCCTTTTCTGAAGAGAAAGGAGGAGGCAGTCAATGGGGGCTGGAGGAGGAACCGGGAAGAGATGAGGGATAACTGATCATGGAAATTAGTTAAATTATTAAAATTAATTTAAAGAGAGAAAGAAAGGAAGGAAGGAAGAAAGGAAGGGAGGGAGGAAGGGAGGAAGGGAAGGAGGGAGGGAGAGAGAGAGAGAGAGAGAGAGAGAGAGAGAGAGAGAGAGAGAGAGAAGGCTGAGCAAGCCTGAGGAACAAGCTAGTAAGCAGCACTCCTCCATAGCCTCTGCATCTGTTCTTGAGTCCAAGTTCCTGCCCTGTTTGAGCTCCTGCCCTGATTTCCTCGAGTGATGAACGTGAAAGTGTAAGCCAAACAAACCCTTCCCTACTCTAGCTGTCATTGTGGTTTCCTCCCAGAACTGAGAAACCCTAACTAGAACCAGTATTCTACTACCAGGATGCACTTTGGTAAGCTGAAAGCTCTTAGCAATTGTACCCACTCAAATGTAATTCCTAAATACTTGGACTACATTAAGGAGTCTGCAACCACATGTCAGGGCCCTCCTGCATTTGTCCCCGGCCTAATCCCTTTTACTGTTCCTCACTTGGTCTTGTGTTTCTGGGAAGTAACTCAACAGATAACGCCTATTACTACATTTTCATTATGAAAGAATAGAATTTCGCCCACAGAACTCGTGTCTAAGGTCAGTCTTATGTTTTTCTCTACAGTCGGATGTGTCCCTCTGTTTTTTAAGGGGTGCTGCTCTCGGGGTCAAATCACAGCCCCCCAATTCTTTCTTCTCATCATCTTTGCACAGCCAAAAGCCTTCAGCCTTGGTTTTTAGATAGAAGTTGTGACCCCTCGATGGTAGGCAATGAAGTTAATTGGGTGGATGATGACAGCACTTTTGTGAACGTCAGAAACATGCAGTTTATTTTGATATGTGTGGATTGTGGTGGGTTATGAATAACACATTAAGGAATGGCAGAAACATGGACTTTATTTTGATACTGGTTTGAAAGTCTGTGGGACAGATGGGTCAAAGTTTTCCTACTGGCAACTTCAGCATCAATGCAAGTGGTCAGCTCACCTGCCCTTTGACTTTATTTCTTCATTACTCTAGTGCCGCTGTGCAATGAGATGCAGCATATCTGCCCCATCCAAACTCTTCATCCAAAGAATAGGACTGCAATTTAGCTTATCTTTCAGTAGTTCAAGGCCAAACCCCAAGAATGACACAACCCTCTGTTCAGTTATTACCTGGAATATGCGGTTGTCCAAAGAATTTATAAACCATGTACTCAGGAACCAGATGGATTACAAATCCAGCCTGGAGTACACAGCAAAATCCTGCACATAATGTAACCTACCGCTAGGTGGAGGACATGACCTTGTCTACTCCCTTAAGGGTTACTCAAATGGATAGGTCAGACATCCTCTAGAAACCACTCCCAGAAAAGCAGACTCACAGAAGATAAAGCAGGTACCTTTACAGAACCCCCCAGCCCTCAACACAGTCCTTAGGAACTGGGGCAGCTCTAGGAGCTGAGCTACTATGAGGTTCACCTTAACCTGCCTACTCCCCTGAGGAGGTCTTTGCCAGTCTGTGTCTCAAATGCCTGCAGTTCTGTAAGATGGTCGTGCCAGGGTTGGGTTTTTCAGGTTCTGTCGTTAACATGGAGAAGGCAATGTTCCACAGTCCAAGCACATGAAGCCTGAAGTTTCTGTATTATTGAAAGATCCTGTGTTGACATAGTCATTTGTGTTATTAAGTATTTTGTTTCTTGTTTTTGTTTTTGCTTTGTTGTTTTGTTTGTTTGTTTGGTTGGTTGGTTAGCTGGTTGGTTTGCTTTGGTTTGGTTTTTCAGTTTTTCAAGACAAAGTTTCTCTGTGTAGCCCCTGACTGTCCTGAAACTCTCTCCTTAAACTAGGCTGACATTGAACTCAGAGATCCGACTGCCTCTGGAATTAAGGGCAAGTGCTATGACTGCCCAGCCTGGTTATTATTTATATTATTGTTGTTGTTATTATTATTATTATTATTATTATTATTATTATTATTATTATTATTATTATTTGTTGTTTGTCTGTTTTAGTTGGTTGTGTTGGTTTTTCGAGATAGGGTTGTCTGTAGCTTGAAGCCTGTCCTGAAACTAACTCTTATAGACCAGGCTGGCCCCAAACTCACAGAGATCCTCCTTCCTCTGCCTCCCAAATGCTGGAATTAAAGGTATGTGCCACCATCGCCTAGTTGGTTATTAAGTTTCCTAAGAAATCTTTGAGGAGTAAAAAGAAAAAACAGTACTGGGACCAAAAAAAAAGTTTTACCCATTTGGGAAGGCAACAGGAATGAGACATTATGTCTGTCAGACATTATGTTCTGTACGAAATGGAACAGAGAATTGTGGTCTGGGATGTCCCCATAAGGGAAGAGAGAGGGGGTGAGTATTTTAAAAGAAGGCTTGAGCTCTAGTTAACATCTGAAAGAAAAAGTTCAGAATATATGCAAAAGAAATAATTAAGCCTTTCTGAGTCAGGCCTCAGAACGACAGTGCACAAGAAAACAGACTCAAGGTGGGCAGATGGATGCTCGGTGTCCTTGCGGTTTAGGGAACCCGGCAGCATCCTTGGAGCTTCTTGCACGTGCGCGCCCATGCTTAAGCAGGAGCATGGATGCAAAGTCACTCCTGAGAAGCCAGGGGTTTCCGGGGGAGAGTGCTGGAGACAGGAGTGAATGGTGCATGAGCTTTGTGCCAGTATACCCTATAGAATTTGGGTTTTCCTCTCCTTCTAGAGAGCCATGAAAGTCTGTATATAAGGCATTAGATCATATGTAATACATCATTTCCCTTGCTTCCTATAAAAACAAGTCCAGCTGTTGGATAATATTAGGGGTTAATATTTCCTTTGCCCAAACTTTCCCAACATGCAGCCGGAGAATATTTTAGTAAAACATTAGGTTCCTTTCTTCGGTTCTTGGGATCTGACTTATCCTAAGTCTTGAGGCTGTCACAGCCACAAGATTAAGCACATGTTGGTGATGATCCTAAGGACAAAGAGACCAGCGGTAGACCTTAGCAGTGGACTAGGGCAGCCCTGAGGCAGGGTTTTCTAGAGGAACATAACCGATAGGAAGAACTCGTTAGCTTTAAAACAGTAACAGCAGACTCAGACCTAGCTCTGAGGCTCAGCAGTCCCACCATGGCTCTGTATCACAGATTGGGTCAGGGCGGGCATGGTAAGGTAATTAGCGACAACCAATGGCTACTCAGTCCACAAGATTGGACCCCAGCAGCCTCACTCTGAGGACAGAAGCAGGGATGTTTCCTGGAAAGTAGCGGTTCTGAGTCCATGAAAAAAGCTCGGAAACCACGGGTTCTGCTCTCTGCGAAGGCATCAAGTCCATTTGGTGCCCGGGAAGGTTGAGAAAAATCCTCCTGCCATATCTACTGACTACTCCAGAAGGGGCTGCCACAACTTGGACTTTTCAGGGTGGGATTCCCTGCACGGCTGATTCTATTTTATGGGCACTTAGCATTAAAATCATCCATAAGAATCTTTTAATGACAGCTCTGGGCCTGAGACCAGATTGCTAGAATGCTTTTTTTCCTGCCTTTTCTTACTCCAGGTGTTTTTGGCATATCCTGAGTCTGGGGGCTTCTCTCTCCCCAGACAGGGGTTTATACAGCTGTCTTACATGTGCATGCTCTCATGTGAGCTCTCTCTCTCTCTCTATCTCTCTCTCTCTCTCTCTCTCTCTCTCTCTCTCTCTCTCTCTGTCTGTCTCGTGTGTGTCGGTCTGTCTGTCTGTCTCAAAATTAATTCCAAAACTTTTTGATGAAAGGTTCTGCCATGAGCATCTCTGATGGTTTTGTTATTTTTGTTTTTCCCTCCTTGGAATCTCTTTTAAGAAGCCTGTGAGAAGAGGTGGAGGGATGGGGGAGAAACCCCCCCCCCCAAAAACAAACAAAACCTAAGAGGCATGTCCAAATGACTTTGGTCCTTTTATTTTAAACTGTCATTTAAGTTCAAAGTGATCATTTTGTGTGTTTTAGTTTCTTTTATTTAATCCTCAGATCTGTTTGCTTGGGATTACATTTTTTTTTTCTTATTATAGAGAGTGCGGGGTTTTGGGGGTGGAGTATCTGCCAGAGAAGACTGCCCAGACATGGTTTAAGCCAATAGAAAGTTTTTATTAGCTGGCTAGCGACTACACTGGCTGTTCGGGATCCAAGTGTAGCACTGAGCCTTTCTCAGATGCGTCTTTAAGCACAGAAACCATATCTTGACATATTTCAGTTAACAAGAACAGTTGCTCAAGGAGAACTACACAAGCCAAAAGCAAGGTTAGTAGATTTAGAGACTTTCCCAGAACTATATGGACTTTGATGGATTCAGTCTTTGTTTCATTTTGGCATGACTCTCATCATGGAGTCATTGTGCTAGGTCTGAGCGTATTACAGACAGTGCGTTTGAAATGCCAATCAAAAGGAATCTAGAGTTAACCTTAGTTAACCTAGTTGCAGTTTCTGTTTTCTGACTGGCAGGGGGGAAGCCTTACAGGTTGCCTGGGAATCAGCAGCCTACATTTTGCTTAGTTCTACATTGACTTTGGGTCACTGAAAGGAACCCAAGACTCAAAATCTTACTGGGAATTGGGGAAGTATAATCTCTCCACAATTCCAGGGCTACTTCTATCAGTGAGACTAAGCCTCCTGACCAGCCAGAGTTAAGAGCCAAACCAGTCTTCATCAGCCAGATGTCAAGATCAACCTCCCCCCTAGAAAACATATCATTGTCTCTTTCAGATAAGCCATTAACCATTATAAGTATTTGAGATGATTGAGAGAGTACTTAAAAGAAAAGGCTGCCTATTCTGGCCACAATGTGTTTAGAGCACAGGGTAACTAACACAAGGTCCCTTCAGGACCCAATAACTACATAAACCCTTTTAAATTAAAAGAACCTACCATGCTGGTCTAGCAATGCCTCCTTTGATATATTGCTCAAGGGATTGTCTTATTACCTGGGGCATTATCTCTGTACTCACAGGTAAAGAGTTGTCTACAGAAATAACTACCAAGAATGAGAAGGTAACAGGGGTGCAAGGTGTTATCTAATGGATTCCCAGTTTGTTCTCTGGTGCAGATGAAAATCTGAACATCTGGGAAAGATGGAGGGCCAAGCATGAAGAAAAAGAAAGAAGCAACTTTAACACTTCAGGATTGGAGAGGGCCTAACTCTAAAATCCATTAAATGGACTCTGTTGTGGGTGTTTGTTTGTTTGTATTTTATGTTGTTTTGTTTTTTGAGAAAGGGTTTCTTTTATTTGTTTTTCAAGATAGGGTTTCACTGTGGTAGCCTGGCTGTTCTAGAACTCGCTCTGTGGACCAGGCTGGCCTCAAACTCATAGAGATCCACCTGCCTCCCGAGTGCTGGGATTAAAGGTATGTTCCACCACCACCAGGCCTTTTGTGGGTGTTTTTTTATAGATCTCTGGGTCTCCCCTTCATCTATTGGTGCTGTTTAGATACCCATACCACAACCAGGTGCTTTCATGTCTTCTTGAAACAAACAAACAAAAAAAATCATCTTAGGGAGACTGACTTTCATTTTCCTTGTTTATCCATGTCTGGTCAAGAGCAGCTGGATAGAATAGACATAGAAAAAAACAAAGCATGAGGTATAATTAATAGGAGTCTTGAGAATGGAAAGAAGCTGTTGCTTCAGTCTGAGTAGATCCTTTATACTCAGGAATGAGTTTAACCTCTAGTAGGTAGGATAGCAAGCACTCTGTCCTTTTGTCCTTTTGGGCTTGCCACTATGGCAATTCATTTTTCAATCTGAATCCACTGAGATAGACCGCAGACTTTAAACTCTTGTCACCATTTTCAACTGCTCCTGTAGAGAAGAACAATGTAGCTGGGAGGCACCTAGAATGTGTTCATTGCTGCTCTATTCATAATAGCCAGAACTGGAAGCAACCTAGATGTCCCTCAACAGAAGAATGTATAAAGTGTAGTATCATTTAAACAATGGAGTATTACTTGGATCTTTAAAAAGATAACATTGTAAAGTTTGAAGACAAGTGAATGAACTAAAAAAAAAATCTGGAGTGAGGTAACCCAGACCCAGAAATATAAGTATGGGTAACTATTTATTTGTTTTATATCTATATATTGACCATTTAACAAATGATAACTAAACTACAATCTATAGTCCAAAGAGGTATGAGATAAAGGAAGGGACTGGGGAGGTGAGAATACATGTATCTCCCTAGGAAGGGAAAATAGAAGTGATTTTACTGGAGCAGGGTAGGCAGGACAAGAATGGGAGGATCAGGTGGGAAGGAGGAGGGAGGGTGGGGTTTAAGGATAGAATGAGAGGAAAGATGGCAAGAATTGAAGAGCATTTAAGGAGCATTTGAGCAGCTGGTATGAACCCTAGTGTGGTGGAAATTTTCCTATAATACATGAAGGTGATCCCAATGAAGTCTCCAAATAATGAGAGAGACTGAACCTTTACTGATCATCTCTTTCACCATATGGAACCTCGGTGCCAGGATTGGGTTTCATCCAATCAAGTTGTTGCCCAAAAGGGTCCCATGAAAATCTCTGAACAACCAAGGCTGTTTCCAAGACAATAGATTGCTCTCCACACACTGAAAGCAACACCCTATTGCTGGAGACAATACCCACACAATCCATTGAACATGGAAAGTTTGATCCGGTGCCTACATAGAACCTTCATCCCCTACATTCTAGTGTCTATGACACAGAAAGGTACTCTGTAGGCTAGCAAAAGAGAAAAGTAAACACCAAACCAACAACAAAATCTCTGATCTGCAATCTGTCCTTCCTGCAAAATACGCTAGGACAGTGGTGGCACAAACCTTAGGGAGTAACCAACCAATGTCCAATTTGAGTTATGGACCCATACTGAACACTGCTTGAGTGACTAATAACCAGAGTCTAGACATCCTAGAGATCTAGGGTAAAACCAAATACTACTGGTCTAAGCATAACAATAAAATGACTCCTAATGATATTTTTCTTTAATCAAAGATGGGTGCCTTATTCAGCCATCATCAGAGAGGCTTCCTCCTGAAGTAGATGGAAACAGACTACGGGCAAGACTGAACTCTTGGGCAAAGGAGGCTTGGGCACAGGGGACCCCAGAGCATTTGTCATTTCACCTGATAAAGTTATCTAAGTCTGTGAGGATTTAGAAATCCAGAATTCCTAGTTCCGGCCAGGTATGCCCATTACCTAATTGACATTGGAGCCAGATATGGAAGGAGAGCTGCATGAGTCATGAATCTGAGGTCAATAAGATCCAAAGCTTTGAGGCTTGGTTTTAGGCATGCCAAAGGGGTATCCTTTCACACTGACAACTCGGAACCCATCAGAAGGCAAGCGAAGCTACAGTCATTCTACACATCACCTAAGTTCAGGCAGCGGCTGGAAGAATGAGCCT